>NC_080671.1:113405932-113441932 GCF_030247195.1 Topomyia yanbarensis
AAAATGGAATCACGCGTACTTGAGATTTATTCTATTCCATTTATCCCATGACTTTTTTATTCATTTACGGTCATTTTCAATTTTGTGTAGCGGACGTGGTTTTCGCGTATGATAGGGTAGAATGCATTTTCCGATGTATGGATGTTCTTGGAGCACAGAAGTGAGCATACAACGGGAAAAGCAGCTCTAAATACCATAATGGCTTTGAGACTCTGTTGATTGATATCGATTTCATTTAACCAATCTGCAAACTTCGGAAGAGTAACAGTAAAAGAACATATACTGTAAATATACTACGATACGATTGCGATGAATTTTGGAGCTATTCACGCAAATTTCAATGCGGTTCCTCGAGGATCATTCATTAAAGTTCGAAAAGTCGGTCTGCAAAGGATCCATGTTAAGAATATATTTAGCTAGAGGAAAATGAGGTTATTCACCTTTGGTGTATTCAACTTTTTCCGGGTCTAATTTATCCGGAGGATTCGATACTTCGAATTGAGCCAGTTCTTCTATCAATGTTACCTTCCTATTCCATTAGGCCATGGATAGAGCACCAGATTCTTAACGAACATGTAGTCCGATTCATCTGCCGCCTGAGATACTTTCAGTAACCATCAGGGCCGCAGAGAAAATACGGACCCGGGTGGTCCAACGTACCGGCCCCCAACACTGTGTATTGCCTGAGTCAGGGCCGCCGAGAGGGGGGGGGACCGGGGTGTTTCCCCCCGGGCCCGGAGTTCTGAAGGGGGCCCGGATTTTTATCAGAAACTAAAATTTTGACAAATACTTTTTCGACCAAAATTTATTTGAGAATGCAATTAAAACTTCAATATCTTGTGTATGAGGTAACTAGAATAGCGAAAGTTCTAAACTACTGCATATTTGGTATCAACTATGTTTATCCTAACCTAATTCTCGCATCGAAACGAGATCAGTCTCGAGCGGGCATAGCGAAATTTGTACATTGAATGTCATGTACGCAGCTCACCTAGGTTCGAATCCCAACCCCGTACACAGGAATAGAGATTTTTTATAGAAAGATTCATAACCTGAATGAAGAAGCGAATGAGCTTAAGGTTAAAATGTCTATAATCGAACAAAAATATGATCAGACTTGTAAGAGTTAAACAATTAAATGGTTTGATTAGAAGTCATGAAGTTGTCTTCAAATTTCGCCAACATGAAATAGATTTTTTTGATCTATTCAATTTCCAATCTTCGAAAGCGCTGGATTAGAATCGACAGTAATTATTGAAAGAAAAAACTCTGCTTAGGGTTGCCACACCGGTTTTTGGGGGCGAACTCCGTGTCTTCGTTCAGGTAAATCCGAATTCGCCTGGATGCCCTTTTCTCTATACCAGGAATCGTTCAGCACCCAGTCCTCGTAAACATCATCCTCGGGTTGCAGGCTGTAATTGTTAAGGACCTTCTCTTCAATGGATCAATGTTCCTTACAAAGATTCTCGAAAGAAACTGGAGTGTGATTTCACACCTAGGGGCAGATCACTTGTGATGCATTTTTAAAAATCAGCGAAATTAAATGCATTTATTTCCATCAAAATAGAAATTCATAATGTATTTTGCGTTGCGTGCAATGTTTTTGCGTTGCGTGCAATGTTATTTGCGTTGCGTGTAAGACGTCAAAACCCTACAGAAAAACTAGCCCTACATTTAACAAAACGTCGAACAAAGTGGATCAGCGTAGGACGTTTGTTAAACAAACTTTTCTGCGAGGGAGTGCAAAGCTGATGCAAAAATGGAAATTAAATGCATTTTTTCTTATTTGATGCAAATTTGTTATACATTCTTAGAGTGATCTGCCCCTAGTTTCACACCCTGTGTTTGTTTACTGAGGAGTGAGCGTGAGATTTTGAACGTCGCTTCCTGAACGTACCGATCTTATTTTTATTTTTGATCTATTTACTAGAAATCAGTTACAACATTCTTGTAATATATTTTTAAGTGTGCACACCAACACAAATGAAAGATTTTTCCTGTATTTTATAGGATTATGAATGTTTTTGAAACCAGCATAGCGTAAAATCCAACCACAACCCTTATTTGAAATTTGATCCATGTTTCTCATTTTTTCCATTTTTAATTCCTACATGGATTTTTTTTATTTTGTTAAAATTTCATTGATCTATTTTTTCAAGTTGTGGATTATATTTGTATTTCTACAATTGTAAGATTCTGCCTTTCTTATACTTTCATCTTATCCATCTTTTCACGTTCCTTACTTTTGCTTTTTTTTCTATTGCTATCATTATCACTTACTTTAATTTATAGTTCTTTCTTTGTTATTTCATTTTATTCGCAATTTTTCGAGAAAATTCTTCTTTCTTTATTTTATTTTTCTTATTGTTTCATATTTTAATACCATGCTTTTTATTTGTTTCTTTTGTCATACCATCTAATTTTTAGAATTTGTTTGTTTACTACATTTATTTTTATCATAGCCTTTTTCTATTTCCTTTTTTATATTTTTCACATTTCCTAAAGTAATTTCACTTATTCAAATCAATTCCAATTTGTCTTATTGTTTAATTTTTTACCTTTCTCCTATTTTCTTCCTTATTTCTAGTTTTTAGCTTTTCGTAGTTTTATTTTTTTTCCCATTGTCCATTTAATATAATTTTATTTATTGTTTATACCTTAAATATCTTCATATTTAATTCGTTATTGTTATTTCTTTATTGTTTCCATTTAACCTATTTTGAAAGTACATTTTTGTTGACCATTTTCCTATACGTTTACATTGAATTTTCTTTTATTTTCCTAAAAAAACATTTGATTTATCTTTTTTGCCACTATACGCACTTGTTCTTCACTTTACATTTAGTTCGTTGTTTGAATTTGTTTCAAATTTAAATTCTAGTGTTTTTTATGTTCTTTAAATAATTTAATCCATTTTATTCATTTTCTTCGTGTTAATTTTTAATTTTTTTGGTTGTATAGTATACCATGTCGGCTTTTTCTACTATTTTTTGTTTTCCATTTTGTCTGTTTGCTCGGTTTTTGTTTAATACTTCCAATTTTCTTTACTTTTTCGTCTTTTCATCATTCCAATTCTCCAGTTTTTAAAAATTTTACGGCTAGTCCATTTTTTTAAATTTCTCTATGATTATTTTATTCTTGTCTTTTATATATGCTCCTTTAATTTTATGCATTCTTATAGTTTTATTTACTTTTTCTATTGTTTTAAATATTACTTGTTTTAATGGTAAATAAATTTTATTATTCTTAATTTATCGAGTTATTCAGTTTTATGCATTTTTTATATTAATGTTTGTATTCTTTTCATTAGTTTTTTTTCATTGACATTGATTCTTAAAATTTTTCCTACTTTCCTATCGATTTTTCATTATTTTCACCATTTGTTCAATGTTCGACTTCTTTAATCTTCGCAATATGTTTTTCTAGTTTCCTGTTTTCTTTTATAAATTTTTTATAGGTTTTATTTTGGTTTTTCTCGATTCAACCTTTTTTGACAATTGACATTAATTTGTTTATTTGGTTGATTTTGTTGTTTTTAGCAAATTTGTACATTCTTTTAATATTTATTTTCCTATTGTTTTTATCTTTTACTGTTCATCTCCGCTTAGATAGTTTTAATTTTTTTAATTGCTACATTTTTAATCTTTCCATTTCCTTACTTTTATAAATACTATTGACAAAAATGGTGCTTTTCAAAGTCGCCAATACTGTCGAAGAGGTATTAAAAAACTCCCAAAGTATAAAAAACTCTACGTTCTTTTTTTTCCTTCATTGGCACTTCAAACAACTAGAGCTAAAACCTGGTACATAAATATAAAATTTCAGTGTACTATACATAATATCAGTGAACTCCAATGGATTTCAAACATTAACTTTTTTGTACTCAGGCAATACATAGTGGTGGGGGCCCGTACGTTGGACCCCCCCCGGGCCCGTATTTTCTCTCTGCGGCCCTGGCCTGAGTACAAAAATGTTACTATTTGGAATCCATTGGAGTTCACTCATGTTATGTATAGTACACTGAAATTTTATATTTATGTACCAGTTTTTGGCACTAGTTGTTTGTAGTGCCAATGATGAAAAAAACGTAGAGCTTTTTATACTTTGGGAGTTTTTTAATACCTCTTCGACAGTTATCAAGACTTTGACAAGCGCCATTTTTGTCAACGGTATTTGTAAAAGTTAGGAAATGGAAAGATTAAAAATGTAGTAATTACAAAAGTTAAAAATATTATCTACACGGCGATCAATAGCAAAAGATAAAAAAAAAACAATAGAAAAACTAAATATTAAAAGAATGTACAAAAAAGCCAAAAACAACAAAATCAACCAAATAAACATTAAACAATTAATGTCAATTGTCAAAAAATGTTTAGTCGAGAAAAACCAAAACAGAACCTATAAAAATTGATAAAAGAAAACAGGAAACTAGAAAAACATATTGCAATGATTACAGAAGTCGAACATTATTGAACCAATGGTGAAAATAATGAAAAATCGGTAGGAATATAGGAACATTTTGAGAATCAATGAGAATGAAAAAAAAAACTACTAAAAAGAATACTTTAATATAAAAAAATGTATAAAACTGAAAAACTCCACAAATCAAGTACAGTAGGATTCCGTTTTTGGCAACAATCTTATTTTTTTCAGTTGCCAAAACCGGAACCGTGCCAAAAATAAAAACCTTATTTTTAAAGTGGATTTTCAATTTACGACTTCAAAAATGTTTCAAGGATTTTTAATCATGTGTGAAATGAGATAAGATGAAAGAAAAAATATGCAAATTCAATCTTAGATGGAAATGATCATTATTTTGACAACTTTGGTTTTAATCTAGATAAGTAGAAACTGATCTAGATCAGTTCTATCTTTTGATAGAGGTGTTCTATCAAAAAACTTTCTTCGGCAAAGTTGTTTGTTTTGATATTTCTAACACATGTACTGAAGATATTTATACTTTATAACCTATGTAGATGGCGCTACATGACATTTAAAAAAATACTCGAGAAAATGAATTTTAACATTTGTTTATGAATAATATATCTAGAAATAAATGTTTTATTCCTAAATCTTCGAAAATATACAATAATAAAAATGCTTAAAAGAGTAATAAATGTTATCATGACATTTTAAGGTTGTTTTCATCAAAAATAATAAAAAAATATGTTACACAAAATTTATAATAACCCACGAAGCGGCAGATGGCGGCAGCTGGAATTTTGTTTGTGACTAGTAAAAACCTTTAACTTTATAACCACGAAGAGAAAAAAGTGGGGCAAGGTGGCCCTTTTGCAGACAAATGAAATGAGGAAAAAAATATAATTCAAGTTAAATAGTTCCTACTTCGCTAGAGAATTTTTGAGTAAACTAAAATATATGTAAATATTTTCTTGTTTTCGAATTCAAATATAATATTTCGAACTGAGAATAAATTTATCAAGTAATTCATAAAGTAATCTTATTTAAATCACTGCTAGTGTCAGTCATAAGGCTGTGCTTATTCTTTGCAAGAATAACGTTTATCAGTCAGTTGTCAAAATAATGCTCATTTTCATCCAAGATACTTTTCCGAAGACACAGAGCCTTCAGGATGCATACCCAGGGCGCTAGACGATTTGAGCGTCGAAAGTAGCATTCTGCCGTCCTGTAGAATTCTCACAATCTTCGCGCACTTCTCGAGTGCAATTCCCCTCATTACGAATATGTAAAATAGCATTTAATTCGAATCGCTTTTCTTCGGCCCACTGAACGTCAAAACTTGAACAATTCACTGAATGGTAGTGTTGATTTCGCTCCTGGGGCTGTTATGTCTTCTTTCTGAAAATTATTGAACAATTTTGTTTAAAAAACACAGCTCTTTTAAAAAATTAATGAATTTATTGTTTCTCCATAACTAACCCTTCGTTGATCTTTCAAATGGAATTGATAGATTGAAAATCGAACTGCAATGCTTGAAGATATTTAGGTTTGAAGAAAACCATTTTTGTTGTAAAAATCACTTGCAACTTGTCCATATTATAGGGGAAAGTCGTCGGTTGCCGGCACTGGTCGGTTTTCGGCACCCCTATGTAGCTTTTGACAGAAAACAGGTATGGACATTCTGATAAATATTATTTGTGTTATATATTAGCGCGATCTTTTTGTGCCGATTGCTGAAACAGACTCGAATGTTCTGTTCTACAACCAATATATAATTTTTGAGCAAGTGAAACTCTACTCAAAAGTTTTTTTTTGATGATTTGCTTAGTGTTACAGAAAGAAGTAAATCGATCGAAAAAGTAAGCGCATTGAAATTTACGATGTGAATTTATTCTACTTTGTGATTCAACGTTCAATGGCGCCGAAATGTTCGCCACAAGTTTTCTTTTGATCAGTTTTCAAAAAGGTTACTAAAATCGGTTGTCGGCACCCATTTTTTGTGGCAAATGCTCTCAATAACCTAATCAATATGGGTATTTTGGAACGGGCTTTACGAATAGACACCAGAGATCGATCTTTGGAACCATTCTGAAAACCAGGAAGGCGACTTCCTGTTTTACATTTACATGAAGAAAGCACACCTGGTCGTGTTTTCACCGCTAGGTAGTACCGTATATACCAGATTGTCACGACCAGATAATTTGGTGGGGGGCTCGGGGTTACCGTGGAGTCCCTCTCCAGTTTTGACTGACTTCTATCTGATCTGTCTGAAGTTTTGGTAAAAAACTGGAGTGCCTGAAACTAACTCAATGGCAGTGAATGCGATCCGTCAGTGCATTAGTAGTGCGTAATATTCGCACTAGTTTTCACATACACATATTGTGGTTCTGATGAAGAATGATGTTCATAATGCCTTTGATGGGTATTGAACTGAATAAATTTCCTTTTCCCTTTGAATTGTGATGATCATCGTTCATATTTTTCCATTTTTAGGAATTTTTATTTAGGGTGCCGACAACCGACCACATTTTTTCAAAATGGTAAACAGTTATCATTTTAATAAATTGTTAATAACTTTTTTTAAGTTGAAGAGACAAATGAAATTAAATTCTTCGATAAGTTATTAGCTAAGGCCTCTAGCTTTCTATTGGTATGCTTATTCCCATATATTGTTTAATTGGAGTAATGTTGTGAGCCAAAAACAAGTGTTCCGACAACCGAACACATTCCCCTACATAAATAATGCATTTCTACACTTATTGTAATGATTCAATAAAACACGTATAGTGTAAAATATAGGTAACCCTTAAATACATAACACTGTTTTAAACCAACATTGCGAAAAACATCTCAAAATTATCACAGTAATGTATTGAAGCTATGAGACAATTTTCACAATATTAAAAAAATGATTTGCGCCTTTGAGGGTTAATATGACTCCCATGTTTGGAAATGAAGTCAAATGTGATATAAATTGATGCAAAAAATATCTTTTGCACATTACTAAAAGACTTTTTATGACCAACAAAAATGTTGCCAAAAACGGAACCCATTTGTTGCCAAAATCGGAGTGTGCCAAAAAGGGAGCATGCCAAAAACGGAACGTGCCAAAAACGGAATCTTACTGTATAATAAAATTTATTTAATATTAAAAACAAGGCATATTTAAAGCAATAGAAAATATAAATAAAACGATAAGAATGCATAATATTAGATGAGTATATATAAAAAACATGAATAAAATAACCATAGCGAAATAAAAAAATGGACGAACCGGAAAATTGGAATGATAAAAAGACGAAAAAGTAAAGAGACGAGTAAAAAGTAAACGGAGCGAACAGACAAAATGGAAAACAAAAAATAGTAGAAAAAAGCCAACATGGTATACTATAGAATCAAAAAATTTAAAAATTAACACGAAGAAAATGAATATTTATTTAAAGAACAGAAAAAACACTAGAAATGAAATTTGAAACGAATTCAAACAACGAACTAAATGTAAAGAGAAGAAAAAGTGCGCATGGTGTCAAAAAAGATAAATCAAATGCTTTTTTCAGGAAAATTAAAAAAATCAATATAAACGTATAGGAAAATGGTCAACAGAAAAAGTGCTTTCAAAATAGGTTAAATGGAAAAAATGAGAAAGAACAACAACGAATTAAATCTTAAGAAAAAGGTATAAACAATAAATAAAATTATATTAAATGAACAATGGGAAAAAATAAAACTACGAAAAACGAAAAGCTAAAAACTAGAAAATAAGGAAGAAGAAAGGTAAAAAACTAAACAATAAAACAAATTGGAATTGCTTTTAATAACTGAAATTGCTATTGGAAATGTAAAAAAATATAGAAAAGGGAAATAGAAAAAGGCTATGGTAAGAATAAATGTATCAAATAGACAAATTCAGAAAATTAGATGGAATGATAAAAGAATTAAATAAAAAAGCAGGGTATTAAAATATGAAACAATAAAAAAATAAAATAAAGGAAGCAGAATTTTCTCGAAAAATTGCGAATAAAATGAAATAGCAGAGAAAAAACTATAAATTAAAGTAAGTGATAATGATAGCAATAGAAAAAAGCAAAAGTAAGGAACGTAAAAAGATGGACAAAATAAAAGTATGGAAATATATAAAAAAGGCAGAATCTTAAAATTGTCGAAATACAAATATAATCCATAACTTGAAAAAATAGATCAATGAAATTTTAACAAAAAAAACAATGTAGGAATAAAAAATGGAAAAAATGAGAAACATGGATCAAATTTCAAATAAGGGTTGTAGTTGGATTTGACGCAATGCTGGTTTCGAAAACATTCATAATCCTATAAAAACATGAATTATTCTGTTATTTGTGTTGGTGTGTTAGCACACCTTAAAATATTTTACAAGAATGTTGTAACTGATTTCTAGCAAATAGTTCAAAAATAAAAATAAACCCGTTACGTTCAGGAAGCGACGTTCAAAATCTCACGCTCACTCCTCCAAAACGAAAAGATTTTGTATGAGGATTTAACTTGCTACATTAGTTAGCTATTCTTGCTAACTAGTTGATTTAGTTTAGTTTAATTTTCTCTTCGAAATTAATCAAACACAATTTAGTAATTTAGTTAAACGTATGCTTTTTAGAATCATTGGCAGCTGCAAGATTGTGAACTGTTGTTGTGTACTGTTATAATGAATATGTTGATAAAAGGCCGTATTTGAAAGAATTGTAAAACGTATTTATTTTGATTTTCATCCCTGGCCTCTTTGCAAGGGGGAAGTGGTAGTCAAAAATCGCTGAAAAAAGCTACGTCTTTTGAATACGATCCCTTGACAAACATGTTTCGTTTTCATCTCGTATCTGAATATGATTTTTTATGGATTTTGTAACAATGAACGGTAAACCAAATATATTAAATTTTAAATTTTAATTTTTGGATTATTTTCGAATTATATTGGCATATCAAGAGTTTTTGATGACTCATTTGACGTACTTCCCGTCCGCATGATGCTCCTTTTAGAACGGCAGAAGAATTTTCTCAAGACCAGGCATTGCATTTATCGCTCATATGAGTAAATGCGTCCGGATAATTTGCTACTGCGGCAATAAAAACTCACATTTTCACACGAGAAGTTATTGGCACTCACACAACTTCTCCGGATAAATACAACGTGTTATTTCTCCGGATAATGAAAACCGCCGGAGAATGAGCGAATGAGTTTATCACGGTATTCTTTTTGTGCTCGCTGCCTGGCTGTCGCTATTCCAAAACACGAAAAAACAAGTCTGTCATACTTCTTTGCTACTTTTCTTTGAAATTAAGTGTATATTTTGACACTTTCATTGATTTCCATGAAATTAAAATATTATCACCTTCTCCGGTGAGAAGGAAAAAATAAAATAAATTTTATCCGGAAAATTTATTTTCACGCTATTTGTGGAGACGGAGAATTTTGCGACTCATCTTATCTCGGAAAAGTTGGACATCGGATAAGCCTCTTCTCGCGTGAGTGAGAGAGAATTACAATGCCTGCTCAAGACACTTCTCCTGGTACACTTGTTGATTGATGGCCAGACCGCTCGGCTTGACCCATGTCTTTTAAATCCCTCTGTCCGATATTGCACACCTTTTTTTAAAATTTATGCTTAAACTTTTACTTACGAGGATGTGGCCGACTTGACGCTGTAGCTGTCATTTCCTGGAATGTGGGTCTTCGGAAGCGGAAAGTAACTTTCGTCGTCCACCACGAACGACGTCCCGCGGTAGTTCTTTGTCATCCACCGGCACTGCGATTTCACGATCGCTATCTGCTCGTTCGTGTACTCGGGGGACCGAGTCTTCATCCGACAGATGATGTCTTCCATCTTGATGGTTCGGTGAATGAAGGTATGGAAGCAGTGATATTTTCGGCCGGCATCACGCAAACTCATTCTGTCCTTGTTGTCGAACAGCTTTTTCGACACTTCCTTCATCTTCATCATCATTATCTTCGCCGGACGCCCGCTACCGGCCTTCCGCTCTACGCTCAGGGATGCCAGGATCCAGTAAACTGTACTTACCGGCACGTTTTCGTCTCGAAAGTGGTCTACCATAAATTGCGACCATGTGTTTCGTAAAACCGTACAACACGTTCGCGGAGTAGTAAATCAGTCGTAAAGGAGTACAAAATGCGCATCTTTTCAGTATAATGGAAGGAATCCCATGTGGCCCCACCGATATAGAGGACTTTAACTTGCTTATGGCATCGAGAATGTCTTCGTCGGAAAATTGAATGTTTCCAAAATTGATTACATCGCGAGGAGCATCGGAACACACTTGAGAAATGTTTTGCGAACAAGGTACATATGCCGTTGGAAATGTTAGACGTTTCATTTGCGAGAAACATACTGGAATGAAGCCCATTTTCTTTACGTTTCCCATTTACAAAAGATCAAAACTATTTTGGGTTTCGTTTTAGGTTGGATTGGGTCTGTGCTACGTGTCTTGAGTAGAGAAAGCGATTATATGTTTGGTAGCTGTTACTGGCTAAAGTGAATTCCCTTTTTGTAATGGGGTTTCGTCGAGTGGTGTAATGTCGAAGCGCAGCTGCTCACAATTTTTTCAAATCACGTTGCCGGTTGTTGGACCATGCAGGTTTTGTTCGGGGACGAGGTACAGGCACATGTATACTGAAAAGCTGTTTTATCACCACTGAAAGGTTTTCTACGGCAACATCTATATCGATCGCGAAATTCAAGAAAGTCTCCCAGTCGATTGTTTGTGTAGTGAGAAGTCTAGAGAAGTCAGTCTTCGAAAAGTTGAACTCCCTAACATCCTCCATCTCGTCATAGAGAACCAGGTACGGACAAATCTGCGTTACTAGAAGTGCAGGATGATGAACGTCTACAGCAACTAAAGGCTCAAGTGCCTCGCCCTCGAAAAAATTCAGAAGGGTCTGGGAAGACATACCGGGAGCGGGTGCTCTTCCAAAAAAGTCCAGGTTGGTTGTAATCACCAAATAGTATATGTGCCGTGTTGGATTCAATGGAAGTTGCGATGTCAAGTGCGGAGTCTATGTGCTTCTGAATAATTTCTACCTCACTTCAATAGGGGGGAATGTATATAACATCCATAAGGAGATTAGTATAGGGGCCACGAATATTTACCGAGAGTTGTTCGAGATTTTTGTTTTTGGATGAGAGTCGGTTGGAGACTGCAATGAGCACACCACCACCACGTTTCTTCCCTGCACTATTAGGGTCGCGATCGTTACGATATACAGAGTACCTTCATCCAAATAATTGGAGCTAGTTGATTTGATCATTCAGCCACGTTTCCGTCAGAACAATAACATCATGATCAACATCTGAAGCGGCGACGAACAGCTCATCAATTTTTGGGCGTAGGCCTCTCACGTTCTGATAGTAGATTTTAAGATGTCCCTGCAAGTTTCCTCCTGACGGTTGAACGGTGGTAGATCGAGTGGTGGTGGAAGTAAACGGCTGTAATTGGGGTTGCTTGCACGTACGTGATTTTCCCTCTGTATTCTGCCGTTCATCTCGGCACTGGCGTTTTGGGTTTGTATGTGTAATATGTGTAATT
Organism: Topomyia yanbarensis; assembly: GCF_030247195.1. NCBI lineage: Eukaryota > Metazoa > Arthropoda > Insecta > Diptera > Culicidae > Topomyia > Topomyia yanbarensis. Next base: position 113,417,924 of record NC_080671.1, read on the forward strand.
CTTCGCATTTTTCTGCGTCTTACATAAAAGTTTTGCTTAGATGCAGGTTGTTCGTCGCTCATGTATTGGGATCCCTCTAGCGATCCTTCACCCTATACGGAGATCCATTTTGGCCAATGTTTTACTTCCTATAGAAGATCAAAAGTTCGCTGTACCGTTTCAAAACACGACCTACCATAGATTGGATCGTTCCCCGCTTCTTTCTAATGGCACCGTGAGAGAGATCCGGATTTTCTGGGCTCGTGTGCGAAATTTGTCTGCGCCACTGATGTTCTTCCGACTCCATTTCCGCAATATTTGCATAAATGCTAGTGACACTGACGCAATGTAAACAATGCACATTAACTGAATTTCATCTGACCTGTACACCCTTTAGTTCCCCTTCAATCAAGATGCAGTTTTCACAAAATTCAAATTGTCGTCATTTATAGCAGCCTTACATTTCACGTTGAATAACTCCAAAGCTTTTCCTGCCGAAACTGATACTGAAACTTTTAAACTGGACCTTTATTAACAATACTTTCATTTTTCGTTCTAGCTATTACCCAAGTAGCACTTGCAATAAATAATATCAACTTGCCAAATACACTAAGGTTTTTTTTACACGGGGATACGCACCGTGTAAAAAACCGTGCAAAAAAACCGCGTTACATTCAATTCAATGATGATTTTAGGAAAAGGGGTGATTTCGGAGTTTTTTTAAAAATGTCCTTTTGAAGGCAAAAGACTTCGACGATTTTTGAACAATTTTTTTTTGTACGGATTTTGCAAGTAGCATGGTTTCTGCTTTTAGTCTAATTCCTTAGAAGAGTTTTGGAAAAGTGGAAAGTCGGATCTTGAGAATTTTTTTTGGTCTGCATTTCAACAATATGGTTGTTTTTCTGAACAGAATTAACGAGTAGACACCAAATATGGATGTCCGAGATCATTTTTAAGAATCAAGATGGCGACTTCCGGCTTCGCGGAATTCTATAAAACCTAATCAATATGGGTATTTTTGGAATGGGCTGGACGAGTAGACGCTGGATATGGATGTCTGTGACCTTTTTGAAAACCAAGATGGCGAATTCCGGCTCAGCGGAATTCTCTAAAATCACTTCAATATGGGTATTTTTGGAACGGGCTTGACGAGTAGATGCCAGATATCGATGCTAGAAGCCATTTGGAAAACCAAGATGGCGACTTCCGGTACAGTGGAGTTCTCTGAAACTCATAACTATGAACATTGCAACGGGTTTGACGAGTAGACGCCAAATATGGATATCTGAGGCCATTTGGAACACCAAGATGGCGACTTTTAGTTCAACAGAGTTTTCTATAATCCAATCAGTATCCATATGTTCAGAGCGGGCCTAATGAGCGCATGATAGAGGTCAATTTATGAGGCCATTTTGAAATACAAAAATGACAAGTATAGGCTTAGCGATACTCTGTATTACTCAGACTACGTGGAGTGTTTTGGAACTTAATTGACAAATATGCAGTTGCCAGAGAGAGCTCATCGAGCGTATTGTCGAGGCTAATAATCGAATAAAAAAACTGACAAAATCAGGAAGAATAATAAAATCAGGTCTTCGTTGTATTATTAAGATGAATAAGATGTCCACCAAACTAGAAGTCTTAGATTAAAACATGACTTCCGGAATTGACATCCGGTATTTATTAATCAACGCTATTCCAAAAATTCTCACATTGTTTTGTTAATTGAAAATTATACTAAAACGGACTGGCCTTCTTGGTTTTCGAAATGGCCACAGACATCGGTATTTGACATCTACTCGTCAATTTCCGTTCCAAAAATACCCATATTGATGGCGCATTAGCGAATTCCACTGAATCTGAAGTCGCCATCTTGGTTTTAAATATGGCATCTGACATTGATCTCTATCATGCGCTCATTAGGCCCGCTCTGAAAATATGCATACTGATTGGGTTATAAAGAATTCCGTTAGAGCGAAAGTCGCCATCTTGGTATTCCAAATGGCGTCAGACATTGATATATGGCGTCTATTCATCAAGCCTGTTGTAAAAATTCCCATATTGATCGGGTTTTAGAGAACTCCGAACAACCGGAAGTCGCCATCTTGGTTTTCAAAATTGCCCTAAACATCGATATCTGACGTCCACTCATCAATCCCGTTCCAAAAATACCCATATTGATGAGGTTTTAAAGAATTCCACTAAACCGGAAGTCGCCATTTTGATTTTCCAAATAGCTTCAGACATGGATATGGAAACTTGATCAAAATCGTCTAAGTCTTTTGCCTTTAAGAGGACTTAGAATATTTTTGCTAATACCGTGTGCGAAATCCGAGCAAAAAAAAGTTTTTTGCCTTTAACAGGACATAGGATTTTTTTAAAAAATATGGATGTCCGAGACCATTTTTAAGAATCAAGATGGCGACTTCCGGCTTCGCGGAATTCTATAAAACCTAATCAATATGGGTATTTTTGGAATGGGCTGGACGAGTAGACGCTGGATATCGATGTCTGTGACCTTTTTGAAAACCAAGATGGCGAATTCCGGCTCAGCGGAATTCTCTAAAATCACTTCAATATGGGTATTTTTGGAACGGGCTTGACGAGTAGATGCCAGATATCGATGCTAGAAGCCATTTGGAAAACCAAGATGGCGACTTCCGGTACAGTGGAGTTCTCTGAAACTCATAACTATGAACATTGCAACGGGTTTGACGAGTAGACGCCAAATATGGATATCTGAGGCCATTTGGAACACCAAGATGGCGACTTTTAGTTCAACAGAGTTTTCTATAATCCAATCAGTATCCATATGTTCAGAGCGGGCCTAATGAGCGCATGATAGAGGTCAATTTATGAGGCCATTTTGAAATACAAAAATGACAAGTATAGGCTTAGCGATACTCTGTATTACTCAGACTACGTGGAGTGTTTTGGAACTTAATTGACAAATATGCAGTTGCCAGAGAGAGCTCATCGAGCGTATTGTCGAGGCTAATAATCGAATAAAAAAACTGACAAAATCAGGAAGAATAATAAAATCAGGTCTTCGTTGTATTATTAAGATGAATAAGATGTCCACCAAACTAGAAGTCTTAGATTAAAACATGACTTCCGGAATTGACATCCGGTATTTATTAATCAACGCTATTCCAAAAATTCTCACATTGTTTTGTTAATTGAAAATTATACTAAAACGGACTGGCCTTCTTGGTTTTCGAAATGGCCACAGACATCGGTATTTGACATCTACTCGTCAATTTCCGTTCCAAAAATACCCATATTGATGGCGCATTAGCGAATTCCACTGAATCTGAAGTCGCCATCTTGGTTTTAAATATGGCATCTGACATTGATCTCTATCATGCGCTCATTAGGCCCGCTCTGAAAATATGCATACTGATTGGGTTATAAAGAATTCCGTTAGAGCGAAAGTCGCCATCTTGGTATTCCAAATGGCGTCAGACATTGATATATGGCGTCTATTCATCAAGCCTGTTGTAAAAATTCCCATATTGATCGGGTTTTAGAGAACTCCGAACAACCGGAAGTCGCCATCTTGGTTTTCAAAATTGCCCTAAACATCGATATCTGACGTCCACTCATCAATCCCGTTCCAAAAATACCCATATTGATGAGGTTTTAAAGAATTCCACTAAACCGGAAGTCGCCATTTTGATTTTCCAAATAGCTTCAGACATGGATATGGAAACTTGATCAAAATCGTCTAAGTCTTTTGCCTTTAAGAGGACTTAGAATATTTTTGCTAATACCGTGTGCGAAATCCGAGCAAAAAAAAGTTTTTTGCCTTTAACAGGACATAGGATTTTTTTAAAAAAACCGTGTAAAAAACGTGCAAAAACAACCGTGTAAAAAACTTTAGTGTAACCTGCCGAAACCTGCTAGCAACAACCAGTGTTGCTCGGGTACAGATCGTTCATCTCGCATTCCGCATTATCCTCGCACACTCCAAACGTTTATTCCCTGGGTATGGATAGAATATCCAGTAGGAACACAACATTTCATAAAGAGCCAACTCACGAATGACACTAATAGTAATCCCACCATAAAGTAAAATTGTTCGTAAAACTCTAACCACTGGCATTGCAGAAACTGTAAAGGATAGTCGGAATAATAAACGTAACAGGCTATGCGTTGGACAACTTTTAATTGCTTGTACGCCCGGTTCAACAAATAGACGATTACAACTTGATACTTTAAGTTTGAATCCTTTGCTTTTCCAGTGCAAGTTGGTGTTGCAAATGAATGAATACTGAATGCTTCAATAAACTAGCCAACCACCTGTTACAACCAGTAAACCTCTTTCGATTCTGTGGAAATAGATATTTGGTGTCTTTAAAAAGGGATCCTCGCAGAATTTTTTTCTCTAAACCAGAATCGAGATTTTAAATTAAATTTATTAACAAATATTCGGGAATTCGGCTCAAACACCATCGCATTTCTTTTTCAGACTCGACCGCAGATAATAATTACTATCGTTATTACAGCGATATCTAAGTCTAAGTATATATTTGGCAGACAAAGCGGAGCAAAGGATTTTCCACATCTAAAAGATATTAAGTTCGCATAGCTGAAATCCACTCCGAACCATAACCTCCCTGCTGGGAAATTACCGAAAACATTGCACTGCAATCGCATGAGCGACAGAAGCGGAGTGAAGCACCAGCGGAAGCGGAAGATACTAATTTCCGCTCTGAATACCGTGCTACAATACAGTACCTCTACCACCAACGAACGCGCTCCCTATGAATGGCAAGAATGAACCGCATCCTATGCAAAGAATTCTATTCTATTCCTCCTCTGGCTGCCGACCGACGGTGTGGTGTAGGTACCTTTTATCCGCCAACCGCCAGGCAAGCCAGAGATGGGATATCCGGAAAAGTGGAAAATCCCAAATCTTTTATTCATTTTATATTTCTTTCTCTAAACGATTGCGGGTAGGGTAGGGAGGATAAGTGATGCCTCTGGTATACACGCAAAGCAGCAGCCAGTTTGACGCAATCCGAGGTACTTGGGCAAATTTCAATTCCGCCCAACTTTCGCTTATGAATTCGATTAAAACTTTGGCCCACTTTTGGAAACACTGTCGGCAGCATCGAGGTTTGCAGACGGAGATTCGTAAGATTTAGTGGCTGCAACCATCTCCACGTGGATGCATAGAATCTGTGCGAGTGATAATTGATAGTGTGGAGCAATTTTATTGCATTGACAATTATGATGCTCCGAAATTCCATAAATCATGTTTAGCATGAACGATAAGCTTTCAGCTATTATTATTATGTTACATTTCTTTTTGATCTCCAAAATATTCTTTGATTCTAAGCATTCTATATAGTTTTCCATCATTAGCTAGGGACCACCGATTCATTGTTTTATATTGTTTATAAATGTCCTATAATCAGTTCACCCCTATTAGTTATGGAATTTGTGTTTCGAATTCGTCTCATCAGAACCCGACACTTAGTGTCACGACTAAGCTCATTTTTGTAAATCTCACCGTTTATCTTGCCTTTGGTAACGAATGGTTCACTTGGTTTGCCACAAGTAGAATTGGCCTTCCAAATCAGCTACTTCAAAATGAATTCTATTTTTTTTTTAGTCTCATCATTTAAGACGCAGGACCCCGGTATTTAACGCTGAAGCTGCTAGGTAAAATGTTCGGGTCCGCATTTTAGCAACATACTGCTGGTGTTCGTCCCGATTTGGAAAGCTCTGCAATTCTGATCCTTTCGTGTGCGGACGAAATTGCGCGAATTTTTTTTGGTCAAGTCCCTTGTCGAAATGTTCGGATTCCGCATGAAATGAGCAATCAACGCTCTTTCAGTTTTATTAGCGTTATTTATGGATTTCGTCCAGCTTATGGCTTATGGTCCACTGTTGTCCGTTTCTGGAACTTTTGAATATCCCTTAGATGAACGAATGATGTATATCCACTAGTTTTCCCAAGGCACGATGTAACAACGAATGTTTTTGCATGTGAATGAACAAAACCCTTACACGAACGGTTTGATGTTTTTCTTACATCTCGACCGGAATCTTACTGACAGCTGCAAAACTATATGAATGTAAACAATACACTCTAAAGAGAAACTGGGCAACATTTAGTTTATTTCAATCAAGTATGACCCACCCCGGTGGCAAGATGATAGTTTCCGGAAACCTCCGTTTGTTGTTGTGGTGGCGTTGTTGTCAACAAATCATTAAGCTACATTCATACTGTTCATACGTATGGCGCACATGCATACTGTTATAAATATTTATTGAAAGGTTCACAATGTTATTCGTATAAATTGCATTTGTTTCAAAACAAAGACTGAGCAAAAAAATTAGGTGAAATAAGAAACGAGTGGAAATATCGATTGGAAAAGCAGTATATGATAAACCTAGACTAGAGTTGCGGTGTGATAGGAATTTTCAGGGGTATAGAGTAGGCTTTCCAATCTGTAACTGTATTAAACCCTTCCACCCTCGCTTAACTTTCAAACCAGCTCACCAATACGTTGAAAACTGGCTTAACTGCTAAGCGAGAGTGAAGAAACTAACCCTTAGTGTGTTTAACGATTTGTTTTGATCCACCTACTATAATTTTCTGATAGGTGTAGGAAAACAACTGACCCTAATCAGCCTAATTATTTTTGTAATTGAACCTGAAGAAGTATTTTATGTCTCCGGCTTTAGTTTTATAGGGGCACAGAGCATTTTAACAACATTACAAGTAGGATATGGGACTCAATTCCAATGTTTGAATTGACCATTTGACAATAAAAAGTTGGGAGGAAACGAACACCAAGTAGTGTGTGTGTGAAAAACATTGTATGAAACTCTGCATAGGATATTTAACTATCTGATGTGAATTAATGGTTCGAGATGTTATCGTAACTTCATCAAGGATGATTGCTTGAACGAACTTCATGGCAAAAATGCGGGGAGTCCACTACAAATATTATCTAACATTTGAAAAATTTTTACGCATAAGCAATCTAACCTGGCATCTTCAAGACAAGCAAATATTAGGAAACTGAGTATATGCGGATGTGCTCAAAATGTTTTTATTACGTCCATGTGATCTTGTCGAACATGGCTCGTAGAGGAAATGTAATGATCGTGCAACTAGTCACTAGGGTGGGACAAAAATTAGATTCCAGCTCCGAGCAACTTTTTAGGTACCATATGGGTTAGACCGGCAACAATTTTGACTTTTTTCGGAACACTGTTAAATCAAACGGTAATTGGATTCATATACCACTTGTCAAATATGAGCTTTTTTTCGAAAACTAATTCACTCACAAGAGTTTTCAAGTTTGTATGTGAAAATATATGAAAAACAGGCTATTGAAACAATAAATTCCGTACAAAATTCCAGTATCATTTTGTGCATCCCAAAATCTGCAGATATATAGCTTAAGGTGTAGAGAACAATATTGCCGAAGACTGCAAATTGATCCGATTTTGCAGTAAAAAGATATTCGCATATAAAGTTATGTGTTGCATCTCTTTCTCGCACATGCTAAGAATAGGCAATTTAAAAAAAAATGGTTAGTCTTCAAAGTTAAATAACTTTTAGGGGAACCTCCGATCAATATGCGATCTTCAACAAAGCTATTCGGTATAAAATAAGCTACGCGACCGTAAGTTTTGAGGTACGCAGAGTTACTGTGAAATTTTTTATTGGAATTTAAGTTTTTATTTCCAAGTTTCCATATATATTACTATAGAAATTTGAAACCTCTTGTGGGTGAACTAGAGCTATCGGAAAAAGTTCATATTTTGCATATGATTATCATTACCAATTACCACTCGAATTAGCAGTGTTCCGAAAAAAAGTCAAAATTGTTGCCGGTCTAATATGGGTCCTAGAACAAGTGTGCAAAATCTTAGCTCGATCCCTGAAACTATGTTTTTGCACTCACTATTTAAAGTTTACATGGGATTTTGTATGGGAAAATTCACTTTCACGAAATAATTCCTCCAGGAGTCGCCCTTTACTTCCTAAAAATAAATAGTTATGTGGCTTTTATAGGAAATTTAACAAAGAAACAAAGTTTCGAAAACCACGAAACGATCTGACGCTTGAGAAAAAAGCTAATAAGCAGAAACCGATTGATGCTCTGACGATTGATAAAATATATTTATTTTTTCTAGCACCACTGCTATTGATTGTCCAATTCTACGCTATTTTGTTTTAATCTTCTCTTAATGTGTCTAAATCATTTATCTATGCTATTTGGCCAAGCCACTTCACAAGAGTTTTGAGGGATAAATTGTGGCTTCTTTTGTACATAATAAGAGAAAGTTAAAAGTTTTGTAGATAATTCGACCGTCAGAAGCAGTGATGCCATGAAAAGAAAAATTTTCATCAATCTTCAGAGCATCAAATGGTTTTTTCTTAATAACTTTTTCCACAGGCATCAGATCGCTTCGCAGACTTTGTTTCCTTGACAAATTTCCTATAAAAATCAGACATCTGTTTTTTTTAGAAGGTAACTCTTGGAAGAATTAATTTGCAAAATACAATTTCCCCATACGAAATCCCATGTAAACCTTAAACCGTGGGCGCAAAAATATAGTTTCACCGATCGAGCTAAAAATTTGCAGAGTTGTTCTGGGAGCTAAATGGAACCCAAAAAGTTACTAGGAGCAAAATTTTTTTTTTCATATAACCATGTCCCACTCTACTAGTCACACCTGATGGTGTGATCGAAAATAGTTAAAATACTAAAACCAGAAAAGATTCTGTGCAAATTTTCATTTTCAAATGCCAACTTTCAGCTCAATCAAACCCAACCATGATTCAAAGCCTCCTTTAATCATTCACTTTCAAGTTGGCGGGATTTTCATAACCGAAGCGTACGTCTTCATTTCAAATTGATGCTTTTTCATTCACTAACCAAAGTTGTCATCTGCTCTGTAGAGGCCAGTTTAGGTTAAATGTTGACATATTTTGCGATTTCAAGCTTACATGAACAGCACGAAGTATGTTCAGAGTAGTTTTGCTTGAAAAACCTAGTCAATATACCAGTACAGAGATATTCACAAGGTAAATGAAATCGAAAATGAATGGAAAATGATTGAACAGCTCGGCTGTTTGAATGAATGATGTAAACGAATAACTGCGAATTGAACATAGTAGGGCATGATTTGAGATTTGTTCTTCCTTCAAGTTCAAAACAACCTGGTGAAAATTTGCAGCTCTGGAAAAGATACATTTTTGAAAAAAAAAATCAAATCCCCAATTACAGAAATACTAAGACCGTTGTTTGATAGAACACGATCTAATGACAAAGTAAGCTTATGCCAATAGTGACATTTAAATGTAGTTACAACAGTAGCCTACTATTATAATGAAATAGCTCATTGCTGAGAATTATGAAAAGTCGATCAATTTATACGAAAGTATCTTTTTTCCTTTTCTTATTTAGACTATATGAGCGGCCGAAAATAAAAGTCGCAAGGACAGAATATACTTCGTAAAAAACGTTTCAAATATATTAGAATATAAAAATCGGAAATAAGTTTCAAGCGTAAACATCCGACAGATATCCTTCAGCATAAGAATCGCTTAAAAAGTTCTCACCCATTAAACTCGGCAAGGATGAACCTCAAGTATAAAAACCGGTTAGAAAATTAATAAATCGTATGCAGGAGCATCCGTATATCGTGATGTTCAAGATTAAAGGTCGGCTAAAAAAACTACTTTGTAATAATCGGATATATTTTTTCCGGTTTTAATATTGAAGCCAACTCTTAAGAAGGAGAGTCCCAGTCCGTTTTTTGACGTAGGACTACGTCTTTGTTTTCGATATAGGGGTGCACGTTGCAAATTCTACAAAAATGGTATGTAACGAAAAGTGGTCCAATTTTAAACGCATATAATTCAGCCATCTCACGATAAATTTTCAAATTTTTTGCGCATATCGCCCCGAAATACTTCTAAGAATAGATTCCAATAGATAAACCCAAAGATTTTTGATATCATGGCATTAAAAATTTAAATAATGAACAACCTAGTCAAAATATCGCGCATTTACACACAGAAGATAGCGCTTCCCTAGTCCAGATTTGTGTACCTAGCACGCTACGCTTCTATGAATGACGTCATCATCGACTATTTAAACGGACGGATTTCGCCGAACCAGCTCAGTTGCCTGTAGAACAGCGGGCGAAGCAGATCACTGCGCTGTGTATTTTCACAGCCGGTGTAGCTGAGTTAGAAGTCCGTTACACTGCCTGTGGAGGTACACTATGCTATCTTTTTGTGCTCGTTTCCAGCGCACTTTTATGTATAACACTAGTTTACAAATTTTGGGTTAGTTGCATGAAGTTAAGAAAAAAGGTGTTTTCTAAGTCAGTTTTAGGTCGCTGAGCACGAAAATCGTATCTGTTTTACCGTTTTTGTGATTTTTAAAAAAAGCACTTTTTGGCCAATATCTCAGGAAAAAATCCGATTAACATAAACGACTCACCATTCGAAAGGTATTGATGTGCCCATTCAAAAAATGTATAACAGGTTAGGATAAAATATTAACAATTTAGGGTTAAGAGCAACCAAAGTCAAAAAAGTAGTGTTTGGTAAAATTACTAATTTTTGGGTAATTTTTCATAAAAAACCTGTTTTAATCCACCTAGCGGTGCAATTGTGCCTTTCTCATTTCTCTAAACTATGGCACGGAGGCTTTTTATGTTCAACATAATCGTGGAAATGTCCATTACATTCTTAGTACACTTTGCACTTATACACAATGGCATGCCAGCCACGAACTTGATGAGCTACGTGTCGACGGTGAAACACTTGAAACAAAAAAATATCATACTCCATTAGCCTAATCAGCACTAGATCAATGTTATCTGCTTGCTAACTCATTTTGTCATGCGGGGATGGGTATGTGAGGAGGGCGAAAGTCCCATGAACGAACGACTCCCCAGCTTAAATTGGTATGCTTTGTAATATAGTGGTGGTTTAAAGATGAAGGGGTTGAAAGGGAGGGGTATGAGGTGGTGGTCTGAGGGGTGATTTAAGGAGATTTTTAAAGGAGGGGAGTGAACAGTAGAGGGGGGGGGGTGTAACCCCTCTCCGTAAACCATCAACTATGCCCCTGTTAAAATCCAGAAACCTTATGCGAGTCGAAAAAAAAATTTGCCCCTCCGGGCCGGGATTAGGTTGACGTTTTTCAGAGTGATTGCATAACCTTTCTATATGAGAAAGGCAAAAATGTGCAAAATCCAAAAAAGTGAATCTTCGTCAAATTTTTTTCGTGTTTGCATCAAATCTCGACGTTTTATGCACCTTGAATACATTTAGCATCAAAAATAAAAATTCTTTTTTTAATTTTTCCTATAGTTTTTATGAGAAATTTCTGTGTGGCCGCACTCTGAAACCCGTAATTCCGGAACCAGAATTCCGATCGATCCAAAATTCAATAGCAGCCGATGGGAAGGTTGCACCTTTCATTTGAGACTAAGTTTGGGCAAATCGGTCCAGCCATCTCTGAGAAAAATGAGTGACATTATTTGACACATACGCACATACATAAACACACACATACACACACATACACACATACATACATACACACACACATACAGACTTTTTCCGATCTCGACGAACTGAGTCGAATGGGATATGACACTTGGCCCTCCGGGCCGGGATTAGGTTGACGTTTTTCAGAGTGATTGCATAACCTTTCTATATGAGAAAGGCAAAAATAAATCAGCAAAAAAAATCTTTTAAAATCTTATGTGACAGGCAAACTTCTCACGTGAATTTTAAGCCTAATATCACGAAAATCCGACAAAAACTGGTAATGTTATTAGGCACCGAGTGAAAATTGCTCTGTTTTTCACATATCTCTTTTGGTGTTAAATAGGATTACACTAGTTTACAAGAAAAATGAAGTTGCGAGAAAAAGTGTTTTCTAGATTAATTTTGGGTAGCTGAATACGAAAATAATACTCTATTTCTCTTTCAAAGAAGTTCGAGTTTTAAAAAAACGTTTTTCTTTTGCTTCCGCTTTTTTGTTTTTGCTCTATTTTTTATTACAGAAAAACAATTTTTCATATTTTCAGAATCTAATGGGACAGATTTCAACAATTTTAAGCTAATCGCGATAAGCTAAGAAGAAAGGTGTTTCCTCAGTTAATTTTGGATCGCTGAATGCGAAAACCAAGTCCATTTTTTTTTCAAAGAAGCATTTTCATGATTTCTTTGTTTTTGGGCACTATTTTAGTTATTTGTCAATATCTTGTTCAATTAGAATCCGATCGAAACAGTTCGAAAGGTATTGATGTGCCCTTTCCGAAAATGTATAATATGCGTAGATCAAATCTCGACAAACATCTGATGACGGCTTAAAAGCCAACTGTCAAAATTCTCTTTAAAATGAAATTTCAGACAAACTGTTACCTGCCAATCACAGATGCTTATAGTAAACAAAAGAAAAATGTTTTCTCTTGCATTAACTGCTATGAAGCGTTTAGCCAGTAACGGCTTGTCCAAGGTTTCCTTTCAAAGAGAATTTTGACAGTTGGCTTTTAAACCGTAATCGTATGTTTGTCGAGAAATGTACATTTGTTATGATTACAATCGACCAATGTAAAAAAAGTCTAATGTTCGACCTTTTTAAAAAAAAAAAAAATCATATTTCTAGTAAATTTTTTATAATAAATCAAGGACAGAAGAAAATTATTTTAGAATCTAATGAGATAAATAATCTTTTTGCATAAAAGTCGGATGAAAAATGTAGATGGTATGAAGCACTGAGTGAAAATTGTAACTTTTTATTTTTCGCACAATCATACTTTCGGCTGAAATAATTTTCTATACTCGATAGTTATTGTTTGTGTTTGGTACTATCTTCTCGAGCTTGCATCCATCCATCCTGCGGCATTTGAATGGTTTTGGATATTTAATTGTACAACTAAGTGCTCTTTTTAAAATGTGGAAATATCGTTTGTAAAAGTTATGATTTGTCTGTGGTGAGTACATATTTTGCGAATAAAAGCAATTTTAGCCTTCTGCTTCAACAGGCTTCACAGCAAATTCTCAGTTCACGGAATATTACGTGGCTAGAGCTACGATCCCACTGAGACTCCTTCCGATAGGGACTCGAATATTTGACGACTGGCTTATGAGATCAGTGCTACTCCCTCTAAACCGCCGCACCAGGGCAGGGTCCGCTAAAATCATAAAATTTCTATTTCGCTCAATGTGCCATAGCATCAACATTTTCCATCCGATGTTAGTGATATTAGGCTTAAAATTAACGTAAAAATATTATTTGTAACTTTATGAGTAACTTTTAAAAATGGTCAAAAAAGCACTTTTTAAAACTTTGGTCGCTCGCAGCACTAAAAATTTTACATATGATCGACACATATATGTTTTTGGAAAGGGCAGCTCGGCACCTTTCAGCCTGCATGTTGACTAAATTAATTGAATGATTTTGACACGAAATATTAACTAAAAACTACAAAAAGTGCTCAAAAACGAGTTTTTTGAGAAAATCACAAAATCGCTTCTTTGAACAAAAAAAAATGAATATTGTTTTCGTGTTCAGCGACCCAAAATTAGTCTAAAAAATACTTTTTCTTGAAGCTTCATTTTTCTTGTAAACTAGTGTTATTTACTTTCATTCATATTTTTGGCTTCATTTGGCCTATAAACAATCGGTGAGATGCATTTTGAAGGAAATGAGGCAAGAAATCTAGAAAAAATTGTTATTTTAGGTTACAGTGTTGCCAAATATGCTATTTTTTCAGTTTAAAACTTAAATTGCATTTTTCTCATAAGGCTTGCATTTTTGTTTTGAAAATGATTATGCCACTGTGTTTCTCAGATAATTGTACATATATAAAAACAACTTAAACCAATCACCAGACCCAGTCATTTGAAGCAAAAAATTAAAAATTTCTCAGCACGTTTCTCGCTATATCGCAGTAACCAACCAGAATGTCAAATTCTATAAACGCCACTTTGTAGAGATTTTTTTGGACAAGTGATGTGGCATATCTAACTCATTTTACTCCAAAATGGCGTTTGTCATAAGATAGCACAACAGCGACGGAATGGGATTTTGCATTTCTCATATGCAAAGGATTTGCAATCACTTTGAAAACCGACTTTTTTACCGAGGCCCGGAGGGCCGAGTCTCATATACCATTCGACTCAGTTCGTCAAAATTTACAAATGTCTGCATGTGTGTGTGTTTTCAAAACTCACTCACTTTTTTCAGAGATGGCTGAAACGATGAAAGGTATAACGCTCCCATAAGCTGCCATTGAATTTTTTGTCGATCGGAGTTCCGTTTCCGGAGTTATGGGTTGAAGAGTGCGGTCACCCAGCAAATTCTCATATGAAATGGTAACACCATGATGTCCAAATGGTGCAATACATACCCCCATGTATTGCCATTGAATTTCATTAATATCTGACATTTGGTTCCGGAGTTACAGGTTGGTTATTGCGGCCACATATGAATTTCCCATATAATCCGGTACAATCGTAATACTTCAAAGGTAAAAAATCCATTTCTATTTGCAAGTCTAGATCACAGATGGCCAAACAAAGATTCTTTGAATATAACGTCCACTATCGACAGTTCCGGAATTTTCGGGTTCTGGACGTATTCCAGAATTAGTCACATTGATTACTCGGTGATGACAGATCCGATTTTCATAAACCAAATCTCAAATGGAGTATGCACTATTCGCAAGTATACATGTACGAGAAATTTCACGTGGACTTGTTAAGCCATTTTGTTAAAAACTGCTACGACGGGGTTATGTAGTTTTCAAACATAGAAGATTCCTTTATCGAAATACGGTTCTTGAACTAAAGCTGTGCAATTCGAGATAGATTTATAGTTGCTATAAGTTTATGCTGAAAATTAATTTGTGCTACCATCCTGATGGACAACAGCCTGATACCCAAACATCTTTACTAGGAATGTAAGTTGAAACTTTGATAACAAATTTTGCAAAATTTGTAACATCAATCATTCACACAAGTGTTTTGTAGTTAATTAACAGAAAGAGTTGGGCACAATATTCTTTCTATAGTGAAAATAAACTGCACCATGTTCAAGTCCAGAAACAACTCATAAATCCACTACTCAGCGCTTTTTATCCAAAAGAATTTCAGGCGTATGACAGTACTCATAGTAATATCCCATTTATCCTGCTCCACTCAGACACAGTTTAAAGGCTTATATACATATTTTCGAAAACACATTCACTCCACGACGATTCAACTGGGCACGTACTAACATACAGAAACAATACCCCAGCGACGGTGCCGGTGGTTGAGTGGTAAGCGTGACCTCTTCTCACCCCAGTGGTTCTGGGTTCAAATCTAGCTGATGTTAAAATTTTCTGTGGTGAAATATCTGTGGTCACGTCTTTCTTCTGAAGGGAAGCAAAGCCGTTGATCCCGGTCCAAGTGTGAATGGGCCGATAGCTAGGGTCCAGATGGTGTAGTGCCCTCCCTGGCATCGCACTATGGGGAGGCATGTGGCCAAAAATCGAAAATTGCATCAGCTCCAATTCAAACTAATTCTATACTGATTGTTTATATCTACCCCCACCTCTCCTCCTCCCCCTTAAGGTTTTTAAACCTGGATACGTCCATTATGAGTTTCGTTCATTATTAACAACTCAAACAAGCTTTTCGCGAAAGAATATGAGACAAAAAATGTTTGGCCACCTGTTTGTATGGAACCTTCCCATAGTGCATCGTTGACAAAGGCCGACGGAAAAATAAAAACATGAAAAAAAATATTCGCCGAGAGCAATTTTTACCTACTGTGGATTCGATTTTTTTCCTTGTGATTGCCACGGTAAAAACATTGCAGGTAAGGATTAAGGAATAAACTCTCAGAAAAAAACAACGCCAGTATTGTTTTGGGTGAATTTTTAAATTATCGCTTTAAGTAGAGCTGAAATGTAAACAGCTTGTGCTGTGATAGCTATTCATATAATATTTAGATAAATTATCATCTACAAAATTAGGAAGATTTTGCATCAAGATGAAAATATCATTATCAAATCGATTGAAATTTATCAACGTGCTAAAAATGAATCTTCTTCCAAGAACAATTTTCTCCCTACCAAAAATGCTACCATCGATCACGCATCAACCACGCATGGATGTGTGGGGATTGATTATTTTCATGCTGGGGTCATTGTTTTCGATTTACTCAGCTCCACAATTTCCCGGTCAGTGGACGATTACGCTTGTGTTCCTGGTTGGTTAACCTAGCATGTGGCGAAAATAGCGTTGGAATAAAAAGGGGAAAATGATCCCACTGATTTCCAGCAGCGCGTCACATGAGGCTCCGTTTGTCACACATACCGCTATTATGGAAAAATAACTGAATTAAATTAAATCGTGCATAGACAGGATATCATAAATTTTCCCGATTGTTAATGTGGAGCAGTATCATGAAGAAATAATCTATCGTTAAAAAAACCGAGAGCCTACCATGCGCTGAATTTTGAAAAGCATTGTTGTTTGGTAATAATCCTTGTAATTTTACTGTGATCAGTGGGCGGTTGGTTTTATAGTCACCAATATAGCTTATTTGAAATTGGTGTACTCAGTGTTACCCAAATACATTGCTACTAAACTAAATTCACTGGAATTAGAATAGTATCATTAAATATTATTTCATTGTGGAATATGCACTACTAATCCTTTTTGCTTCTTTTATTAGCGGAAATTGGTTTATAAATATTGTCGTTTCCAGTACATTGATAAAGGGAGGCGTGAGGTATTCAGGCTTGATAATATATAATTGATTCGAGGTTAATCGTTATGTGTTTTCGCTGCTTTTACATTGTGGAACAGCAGTATTAGACCTCGATTTAGGAATAGTAGTATTTTTTTTCTTTTCCTAGTACTCTAGAGTTTTGTAAAAGAAGGACCTTCGTAGGGTCAATAGATCGCAGGTATTTCAAGATATTCGGAAATATCTATTGTCGCATAAATTCTAAAGATTTTTATCATTCTTATTTATCCATTTATTAAAATCTTAACAGCAGAACTTATGTCAAAAATTGCTTGTTTAGAATATCATTTTCATCCTTTATAATCAACTCCACACAGTACACCTGCAACCAGCGATGCCATTGCGGTGAATATTTTCTTTATTATCACCACCGCCGCCACCACCGTTATCAGTGCCAACTGGATGCGGGTAACCTTCATTTCCGGCGAAAAGCCGTTTAATAATTAATTATAGATGTTTAGCGAGTTGACTGCATAAATTTGCCAATACTCGTGGAGCAGTCAGTTGTATATGGAGTACGCATTCCAAATGGCACATTACCTATCGCCGAATAACAGCAGCTCTTTCGCTGGCGCGTTCTCCCGACCACAACATTAAGCCTATTATTTCTGTCAATCAAAAAATCCCTTGCTGCACGTTCACATTTTCAAGGATAACGGCTGGTGTCCGGACATAAATACAAGCCGAACGTGTTTAGCTGCAGGGGTGGTAGGGGAAAGGGAATTTTCTGAAGGTTAAACATGATTGCTAATATAAAATTAATTATACCTCATCCATGTTATGAAGTTGCATTCATTTTCTTTCATTTCTTTATTTTCAGCATTTTCCATTGACGTAAGTTGACTACATAAAGCTTATTTTAAATCAAATGAATGTTTCTGGAAGGAAATAAATTTCACAGATTGGCATGAGCATGACAACCACAAAGTGTGAGTCGTTTTTTATTCAGTTCGTTTATTTGATAGGCACAAATGCGTTAGCTTGGCGGTGCCAAATTCGTCTGTTGTTACATTTTGGGTATCTTAAAACTAGGAGGTTACAATGTTGATTTTTTTTATAATAGAGGAAAATTTTTACAGCTATCTTAAAACTAGAAATACAGTGGGATACAACAGTTTGTTTGAAATTTTTTTGCAACTATTTTAAAACTAGGCACCCAGTTTAATATACAAAAGAGGGAACATAAGTTTTTTTTACGAAAAATTTTACAGCTATCTTTAAACTAATAATTCAGTTTGATATATGAGTAGGGTAACACATTTTCACGAGAAATTTAACAAAAATCTTAAAACTAGGAATACAATTATATCGATACAAGGGAAAGAATAGTTTTGTTATGACAAAAATACAGATCTCTTAAAACTAGGAATACATAATGAAAATTTGGTTTCTTGCATTATATCAGGGACAGAAGAGAGTAGGCGGACATGAGGACAGGTAAAGAAGACCAAACTTGCCACTTTCAGGCAAACGGGAGATCAGCGACATAACGTAGAGCCTCAGGCTAGACAGACGTCAAGACCCCGGTTGATGGTAGGGATTCATCGGGCCTGTGGAGGATCGGGTCGATTTCGCTTCGAATTTCGTGGCAAACGCGACGGCGGTCAGATAGTGGCACTTTGGTGCTGATCGGCTCCACAAGGCAGGACAGGGAACTTCTAAAAATGAGATAGAAAAGAGTGGGACCAAATTGGGATATTTATAGTTTTTATGAAAGTATAAATAAAGGACATATAGGGGAAATCACGAACTGGAACATTGGACGGTCCATCTCGGGCTCGAAGGGAATCCTTTAGCTGAGACCTGGTGTCACAATGCCCGGCGCACACCCAGACAACGTGCTCGATGTCGTGATAGCCCTCGTCACAAGCGCACAGACTACTCTTCTGCAAGCCCAATACGCCGCAAATGCGCATCGAATGTGTAGTGGTTGCACATAAGCCGGGACATTACACGTATGAAATCTCGACTCACATCCATCCCCCCGAACCAAGGCTTCGTTGATACCTTTGGGATAATCGAATGTAGCCATCGTCCAAGTTCCCCATTGCTCCACGTGGTTTGCCAACTGTTGAGTGTCTTCTGACGACATATACTAAAAAATTTAATGCGCCCACCTTTGCTAATGAGTCGGCATTTTCATTGCCCGGAATAGATCAATGAGAGGGGACCTAAACAAAGGTAATCTGGTAAGATTTTTCAGATAGCTTGCGCAGAAACTCCCATATCTTCCCCAGAAAATACGGGAATTGCTTTTTAGGCTTCACCGCACGAAGAGCCTCGATAGAGCTGAGACTGTCCGAAATGATGAAGTAGTGATCTATGGGCAATGTGTCGATGATTCCAAGGGTATACTGAATAGCACCTAATTCGGCAACGTAAACTGAAGCAGGATCATCGAGCTTGAATGAAGCGGTGACATTATCATTGAAGATACCAAAGCCAGTGAATTCATCGAGATTTGATCCGTCAGTGTAGAACATTTTGTCACAGTCCACTTCTCGGAATTTATTATAAAATATATTGGGGATCACTTGCGGGCGTATATGGTCCGGGATTCCAAGAATCTCTTCCTTCATGGATGTGTCAAAGAATACAGTAGAATCAGAAATATCTAGCAGACGGGCGCGGTTGGGATTATACGAAGAAGGATTGATGCTCTGTCCTATGTACTCGAAGTACAAGGTCATAAATCGGGGTTGAGAATTAAGCTCGACTAGCCTCTCGAAGTTTTCAATCACCAACGGGTTCAAGATGTCGCATCGGATGAGTAATCGATATTAGAGTTCCTAATTTTTCAGCGGTAGAACGCCCGCCAGCACTTCGAGACTCATCGTATGGGTCGAGTGCATGCAACCCAAAGCAATGCGCAAGAAACGATACTGCATTCTCTCCAGTATGATGAAGTGTATGTTCGCAGCGGAGCGGAAACAGAAGCTCCCGTACTCCATTACCGAGAGTATCGTTGTTTGGTATAACCTGATCGGGTCTCCTAGGTGGGTACCCCATAATTTTCCACTTATTGTCCGGAGAAAACTAATCCTTTGTTGACATTTCTGTTTCAGATACCTAATGTGACATCCCCAGGTACCGTTAGAGTCAAACCAGACCCCGAGATATTTTAATGTGAAAACCTGATTGATTGTTACACCCATTAATAGAAACTGGAGTTGCGACGGCTCACGCTTCCTAGAAAAGGCAACCAATTCAGTTTTCTCCGTGGAGAACTCGATACCCAGCTGGAGAGCCCCAGCAGACAAATTGTCCAAAGTATCTTGCAATGGTACTTGCAAATCGGTAGCTTTGTGCCCTGTAACAGAGACCACCCCGTCGTCTGCAAGTTGCCTTAGCGTGCATGAATTGGCAAGACAATCGTCAATGTCATTCACGTAAAAATTGTATTGCAGGGGACTTAAAAATGAGCCCTGGGGAAGACCCATGTAGCTAAATCGCGATGTTGTTAAATCGCCATACGAAAAGTGCATGTGCTTTTCAGACAACAGGTTTAGCAAAAAAATTTAATTAAAATTGGTGAACGACCATGCTGGTGCAGCTTCTCTGACAGAATGTTGATAGAAACTGAGTTAAAAGCCACCTTACTATCCAAGAGGACTGATGCCATCTGCTCTTTGCTAGCATAGGCCATTTGGATTTCTGTAGAAAGCAACGCAAGGCAATCGTTCGTCCCTTTGCCTTTGCGAAAGCCAAATTGTGTATCTGACAGTAAGCCATTTGCTTCAACCCAATTGTCGAGGCGAAACAAGATCATTTTTTCGAACAACTTCCGAATACAGGACAGGCATTGCAATCGGTCGATACGAGTTGTGGTCGGAGGCTGGTTTTCCTGGTTTTTGGATGGCGATGACCTTCATTTGCCTCCAGTCATGAGGGACAATGCTACCCTCAAGAAACTTGTTAAATAAGTTCAACAAGCGCATTTTTGCAGTGTCAGGCAGATTCTTCAACAAGTTGAATTTGATTCTTTCTAATCCTGGGGCGTTTTTGTGACAGTTGATTTGGCCACTTTTAACGATTTCGCGATCTCGACGTGCAAGTAGTTCGGATTCAGGCGATACATGAGCAAAATTTTTCTATGTTACTCCACACGCTTATCCTCAGCTACTCATTGCAACTAAAACGCTTTTACACCAAAATGAGTAAAATTTGTTTGAAAGTTCAATATGATGTCTGATCGAAGTAGGTCATCTCAATACGACATGGGTACTACATCATTCTGACTACTCTCACCTACTTTTACTCATTTTTGACAAGGTACGGTTTTTGTCAGAAACGCGTCAAATCTACTGATTTGTGAAACAACCGTACCTTGTCAAAAATGAGTTAAAGTAGGTGAGGCTATTCGGAGTGATGTAGTACCGATGTCGGATGGAGATGACCTACTTCGATCAGACATCATATTGAACTTTCAAACAAATTTCACTCATTTTTGAGTAAAGCGTTTTAGTTGCAATGAGTAGCTGAGGATAAGAACGACATGTAGAAAACCATATTTTTTACTGAAAAATTCTTTTATATCTAA
The DNA here is from genome assembly GCF_030247195.1 of Topomyia yanbarensis. NCBI lineage: Eukaryota > Metazoa > Arthropoda > Insecta > Diptera > Culicidae > Topomyia > Topomyia yanbarensis. The sequence continues at coordinate 113,439,245 of NC_080671.1, forward strand.
AATTTTACATTAAAAGTTTCTAGAAGATACCTAAGTGTTAAATCTGATCTCGCAAAGAAAACTTCAAAAAAGTGATTTTAGAGCACAGTTATAATCGTGCTCCTATATCTTACTTATAAAAATATATAGATAAATAATATCTTCAGCAAAGTTACGCCAAATTAATAGTTAAAAACTCAGCAGAAGATTTTTTTTGTTCAATAAAAAAGTTATTGAGAAATGGTTATAACACTGGAAGCCAGGAAACACTTATGACCGTATTTTTCCAGTTTGGACCACTGTGCGTCGTCCAACGTGGGTCCAACGAACGTCATTGGATTGAACGATTTTGAAACCAACCGTTCTTAGGAGATTCCTAATTGATTTAATCCAGCTTTAATACAAAGGTTAAGTATAAGAGAACAGATTTATTTTTTTAGGGTCATTCCAGATATTATAAATCAATACTGCTTTATTTTCTACCATATCGATTTCAAAATCCGAGAAAAGTTTCTTCGAGAGTCGAGGTAATCTACTGAAGTGTTATCCTGAAGTGAAACGTAGAATTAAAAATATCTGAAAAAATCTGGTAAATTTAAAAAAATCTGGTATAATGTCTGGTATACAGTCTGTTTAGCTGCGAAATCTGGAGCATTGGCAACACTGGGTACCCTACGCAGTGCCTATCAACAGACAACTGAGCTCGTGCGATCTAACACTATGCTTATCCTTGTGCTGTGCTCGTTTCAAGCACACATTTTATGTACGATCTCGATCGCATTAATTCGTGTTAAACGCGTACACAAACCGCTTGTACATCAGGGATGCCACATTGAAAACTGTGTTTCGGTCAAAAAAATCTTTTTACCATATGTGATGACTAAAACAGTAAAAAAAAATCTGAGAAAATCTGTGATATTTTTCTAAAAAATTTGCGAAAATTCACAACATTTCTAAAAATCTGTGACAATCTGTGAAATTTTCATCAAAATGCCAAAAATCTGTGATCAAAAATTGTGAAAAAAATCAGTGATATTACAAAAAAATCTGTGAATATGGTAACCATGTTGTACAGTCGAGCTCCATGGGCGAATATGGTTAACAATCGTGGTACTTTCTCAAGGCTATCTACTTTTTCTACTCAATCAGTCTTTCTCAAGACTAAAACATTTTTCAAGAACAATTTAGCCTAAAGAAATATTTAATTCTTCCAACATGCCTGGGTCCTCCCAGAAAGGCCGTGTGCCAAAAATTAAAGCTAAACGGAAAAGGGTATCTTCTCCACCCGAAAATTCAATTGACTGCAGCAACTCATTCGATGTTTTATCCGAATGTGAAGCTGATGAAATTTCTAAATTTCCTCGCATTGCGCATAATGCCAATGAGAAGAAAACGCAATCACCTCCTCCTATAACAGTGATGATCTCCGATTTCAAAGCCTTTCGCACTGAGCTTTCGACGTTCCTTCCGGACCTAAAAGTCTCTTTTCAGATTGGCCGAAGAGGAGAATGTCGAGTTACAGCGGGGGAATTGATTGGCCACAAACGACTACTCCAGTGTCTTACGGAGAAGTTATATAAATTTTATTCGTATGATTTCAAGACAGATAGACCATTCAAGGCTGTCTTGAAAGGGATACCACAAGGTCAAAGTTTAAATGAAATATCCAACGAATTAAAAAAATTACTTGGCTTTGCTCCTTCACAAGTTATTCTTATGAAGAGAAAGGCTAGCGGCGAGAACACGCCAATACGCTATAGAATTATCCAGGAGCTTTATTTAATTCATTTTCACCGTAATGAGGTTAATAATTTGAAAGCATTGGAAAAAGCACGTTTTATGTTCCACGTCCGAGTAAAGTGGGAACATTATAGACGACATGGGGGCAGAATTCAAAATCTGACCCAGTGTCGTAGATGCCAAGGCTTTGGGCACGGCACAAAAAATTGTCATTTGGATTCCAAATATATGATTTGTGGTGATAAATCGCACACGAAAAAAACCACAAAAAGTTTCAAATGCGCTAATTGTAGCGAAAATCATAAATCGAATTTCTGAGGTTGTCCGGTTCGAGAAAAAATTATAAATTCTCGTTCTAGACAACAAAAACAACAAATAAAATATGTACCTACTTCTTCAGGTACACTTCAAGAAAACACGTCCAAACGTGTTAATCCGATTCAAAATAGATTAACAACTTCTTCTAGCTCCGTCACACCATTTTAAAATGGTGTGTCATCTTATGCTTCAGTGGCAGGTAACAAGGCTAAAATAACGGCTACCGTTACCACGCCTATAAACTCGTTTGCACTCAACGCTTCCTTTAGTTCAATGGATCTAGGTAGTGTAATGGAAGAAAAATTAAAATACCTGCAGGACTCTATGTTACCAATGATGATTGCCATGTTAAATTCTACCTCCATGTTTGAAGCTTTTCAAGCGGGGTGGGAATTTGCTAACAAAATTGTAATGAAATTGAAGTTTAACAATGACTTTAAATAATCATTTAAATTTATTAAATTGGAATGCTCGTTCATTAAAAACGTGCGAAGACGAATTTTTCAACTTCTTGAGGATATATAATGTGCATATAGCCGTTGTGACCGAAACTTTTTTAAAACCAAATATTAAATTGAAGAGTAACTCTAATTTTGTTATTCATCGATTTGATCGAATAGTTGGATTCGGCGGAGAAATCGCAATAGCGGG
>NC_080671.1:113442432-113659432 GCF_030247195.1 Topomyia yanbarensis
TTACAATCGACCAATGTAAAAAAAGTCTAATGTTCGACCTTTTTTAAAAAAAAAAAATCATATTTCTAGTAAATTTTTTATAATAAATCAAGGACAGAAGAAAATTCTTTTAGAATCTAATGAGATAAATAATCTTTTTGCATAAAAGTCGGATGAAAAATGTAGATGGTATGAAGCACTGAGTGAAAATTGTAACTTTTTATTTTTCGCACAATCATACTTTCGGCTGAAATAATTTTCTATACTCGATAGTTATTGTTTGTGTTTGGTACTATCTTCTCGAGCTTGCATCCATCCATCCTGCGGCATTTGAATGGTTTTGGATATTTCATTGTACAACTAAGTGCTCTTTTTAAAATGTGGAAATATCGTTTGTAAAAGTTATGATTTGTCTGTGGTGAGTGCATATTTTGCGAATTAAAGCAATTTTAGCCTTCTGCTTCAACAGGCTTCACAGCAAATTCTCAGTTCACGGAATATTACGTGGCTAGAGCTACGATCCCACTGAGACTCCTTCCGATAGGGACTCGAATATTTGACGACTGGCTTATGAGATCAGTGCTACTCCCTCTAAACCGCCGCACCAGGGCAGGGTCCGCTAAAATCATAAAATTTCTATTTCGCTCAATGTGCCATAGCATCAACATTTTCCATCCGATGTTAGTGATATTAGGCTTAAAATTAACGTAAAAATATTATTTGTAACTTTATGAGTAACTTTTAAAAATGGTCAAAAAAGCACTTTTTAAAACTTTGGTCGCTCGCAGCACTAAAAATTTTACATATGATCGACACATATATGTTTTTGGAAAGGGCAGCTCGGCACCTTTCAGCCTGCATGTTGACTAAATTAATTGAATGATTTTGACACGAAATATTAACTAAAAACTACAAAAAGTGCTCAAAAACGAGTTTTTTGAGAAAATCACAAAATCGCTTCTTTGAACAAAAAAAAATGAATATTGTTTTCGTGTTCAGCGACCCAAAATTAGTCTAAAAAATACTTTTTCTTGAAGCTTCATTTTTCTTGTAAACTAGTGTTATTTACTTTCATTCATATTTTTGGCTTCATTTGGCCTATAAACAATCGGTGAGATGCATTTTGAAGGAAATGAGGCAAGAAATCTAGAAAAAATTGTTATTTTAGGTTACAGTGTTGCCAAATATGCTATTTTTTCAGTTTAAAACTTAAATTGCATTTTTCTCATAAGGCTTGCATTTTTGTTTTGAAAATGATTATGCCATTGTGTTTCTCAGATAATTGTACATATATAAAAACAACTTAAACCAATCACCAGACCCAGTCATTTGAAGCAAAAAATTAAAAATTTCTCAGCACGTTTCTCGCTATATCTCAGTAACCAACCAGAATGTCAAATTCTATAAACGCCACTTTGTAGAGATTTTTTTGGACAAGTGATGTGGCATATCTAACTCATTTTACTCCAAAATGGCGTTTGTCATAAGATAGCACAACAGCGACGGAATGGGATTTTGCATTTCTCATATGCAAAGGATTTGCAATCACTTTGAAAACCGACTTTTTTACCGAGGCCCGGAGGGCCGAGTCTCATATACCATTCGACTCAGTTCGTCAAAATTTACAAATGTCTGCATGTGTGTGTGTTTTCAAAACTCACTCACTTTTTTCAGAGATGGCTGAAACGATGAAAGGTATAACGCTCCCATAAGCTGCCATTGAATTTTTTGTCGATCGGAGTTCCGTTTCCGGAGTTATGGGTTGAAGAGTGCGGTCACCCAGCAAATTCTCATATGAAATGGTAACACCATGATGTCCAAATGGTGCAATACATACCCCCATGTATTGCCATTGAATTTCTTTAATATCTGACATTTGGTTCCGGAGTTACAGGTTGGTTATTGCGGCCACATATGAATTTCCCATATAATCCGGTACAATCGTAATACTTCAAAGGTAAAAAATCCATTTCTATTTGCAAGTCTAGATCACAGATGGCCAAACAAAGATTCTTTGAATATAACGTCCACTATCGACAGTTCCGGAATTTTCGGGTTCTGGACGTATTCCAGAATTAGTCACATCGATTACTCGGTGATGACAGATCCGATTTTCATAAACCAAATCTCAAATGGAGTATCACTATTCGCAAGTATACATGTACGAGAAATTTCACGTGGACTTGTTAAGCCATTTTGTTAAAAACTGCTACGACGGGGTTATGTAGTTTTCAAACATAGAAGATTCCTTTATCGAAATACGGTTCTTGAACTAAAGCTGTGCAATTCGAGATAGATTTATAGTTGCTATAAGTTTATGCTGAAAATTAATTTGTGCTACCATCCTGATGGACAACAGCCTGATACCCAAACATCTTTACTAGGAATGTAAGTTGAAACTTTGATAACAAATTTTGCAAAATTTGTAACATCAATCATTCACACAAGTGTTTTGTAGTTAATTAACAGAAAGAGTTGGGCACAATATTCTTTCTATAGTGAAAATAAACTGCACCATGTTCAAGTCCAGAAACAACTCATAAATCCACTACTCAGCGCTTTTTATCCAAAAGAATTTCAGGCGTATGACAGTACTCATAGTAATATCCCATTTATCCTGCTCCACTCAGACACAGTTTAAAGGCTTATATACATATTTTCGAAAACACATTCACTCCACGACGATTCAACTGGGCACGTACTAACATACAGAAACAATACCCCAGCGACGGTGCCGGTGGTTGAGTGGTAAGCGTGACCTCTTCTCACCCCAGTGGTTCTGGGTTCAAATCTAGCTGATGTTAAAATTTTCTGTGGTGAAATATCTGTGGTCACGTCTTTCTTCTGAAGGGAAGCAAAGCCGTTGATCCCGGTCCAAGTGTGAATGGGCCGATAGCTAGGGTCCAGATGGTGTAGTGCCCTCCCTGGCATCGCACTATGGGGAGGCATGTGGCCAAAAATAGAAAATTGCATCAGCTCCAATTCAAACTAATTCTATACTGATTGTTTATATCTACCCCCACCTCTCCTCCTCCCCCTTAAGGTTTTTAAACCTGGATACGTCCATTATGAGTTTCGTTCATTATTAACAACTCAAACAAGCTTTTCGCGAAAGAATATGAGACAAAAAATGTTTGGCCACCTGTTTGTATGGAACCTTCCCATAGTGCATCGTTGACAAAGGCCGACGGAAAAATAAAAACATGAAAAAAAATATTCGCCGAGAGCAAATTTTACCTACTGTGGATTCGATTTTTTTCCTTGTGATTGCCACGGTAAAAACATTGCAGGTAAGGATTAAGGAATAAACTCTCAGAAAAAAACAACGCCAGTATTGTTTTGGGTGAATTTTTAAATTATCGCTTTAAGTAGAGCTGAAATGTAAACAGCTTGTGCTGTGATAGCTATTCATATAATATTTAGATAAATTATCATCTACAAAATTAGGAAGATTTTGCATCAAGATGAAAATATCATTATCAAATCGATTGAAATTTATCAACGTGCTAAAAATGAATCTTCTTCCAAGAACAATTTTCTCCCTACCAAAAATGCTACCATCGATCACGCATCAACCACGCATGGATGTGTGGGGATTGATTATTTTCATGCTGGGGTCATTGTTTTCGATTTACTCAGCTCCACAATTTCCCGGTCAGTGGACGATTACGCTTGTGTTCCTGGTTGGTTAACCTAGCATGTGGCGAAAATAGCGTTGGAATAAAATGGAGGAAATGATCCCACTGATTTCCAACAGCGCGTCACATGAGGCTCCGTTTGTCACACATACCGCTATTATGGAAAAATAACTGAATTAAATTAAATCGTGCATAGACAGGATATCATAAATTTTCCCGATTGTTAATGTGGCGCAGTATCATGAAGAAATAATCTATCGTTGAAAAAAAACCGAGAGCCTACCATGCGCTGAATTTTGAAAAGCATTGTTGTTTGGTAATAATCCTTGTAATTTTACTGTGATCAGTGGGCGGTTGGTTTTATAGTCATCAATATAGCTTATTTGAAATTGGTGTACTCAGTGTTACCCAAATACATTGCTACTAAACTAAATTCACTGGAATTAGAATAGTATCATTAAATATTATTTCATTGTGGAATATGCACTACTAATCCTTTTTGATTCTTTTATTAGCGGAAATTGGTTTATAAATATTGTCGTTTCCAGTACATTGATAAAGGGAGGCGTGAGGTATTCAGGCTTGATAATATATAATGGATTCGAGGTTAATCGTTATGTGTTTTCGCTGCTTTTACATTGTGGAACAGCAGTATTAGACCTCGATTTAGGAATAGTAGTATTTTTTTCTTTTCCTAGTACTCTAGAGTTCTGTAAAAGAAGGACCTTCGTAGGGTCAATAGATCGCAGGTATTTCAATTTTTATGAATATAAATATTCGGAAATATCTATTGTCGCATAAATTCTAAAGACTTTTATCATTCTTATTTATCCATTTATTAAAATTTTAATAGCAGAACTTATGTCAAAAATTGCTTGTTTAGAATATCATTTTCATCCTTTATAATCAACTCCACACAGTACACCTGCAACCAGCGATGCCATTGCGGTGAATATTTTCTTTATTATCACCACCGCCGCCACCACCGTTATCAGTGCCAACTGGATGCGGGTAACCTTCATTTCCGGCGAAAAGCCGTTTAATAATTAATTATAGATGTTTAGCGAGTTGACTGCATAAATTTGCCAATACTCGTGGAGCAGTCAGTTGTATATGGAGTACGCATTCCAAATGGCACATTACCTATCGCCGAATAACAGCAGCTCTTTCGCTGGCGCGTTCTCCCGACCACAACATTAAGCCTATTATTTCTGTCAATCAAAAAATTCCTTGCTGCACGTTCACATTTTCAAGGATAACGGCTGGTGTCCGGACATAAATACAAGCCGAACGTGTTTAGCTGCAGGAGTGGTAGGGGAAAGGGAATTTTCTGAAGGTTAAACATGATTGTTAATATAAAATTAATTATACCTCATCCATGTTATGAAGTTGCATCCATTTTCTTTCATTTCTTTATTTTCAGCATTTTCCATTGACGTAAGTTGACTACTTAAAGCTTAGTTAAAATCAAATGAATGTTTCTGGAAGGAAATAAATTTCACAGATTGGCATGAGCATGACAACCACAAAGTGTGAGTCGTTTTTTATTCAGTTCGTTTATTTGATAGGCACAACTGCGTTAGCTTGGCGGTGCCAAATTCGTCTGTTGTTACATTTTGGGTATTTTAAAACTAGGAGGTTACAATGTTGATTTTTTTTATAATAGAGGAAAATTTTTACAGCTATCTTAAAACTAGAAATACAGTGGGATACAACAGTTTGTTTGAAATTTTTTTGCAACTATTTTGAAACTAGGCACCCAGTTTAATATACAAAAGAGGGAACATAAGTTTTTTTACGAAAAATTTTACAGCTATCTTTAAACTAATAATTCAGTTTGATATACGAGAAGGGTAACACATTTTCACGAGAAATTTAACAAAAATCTTAAAACTAGGAATACAATTATATCGATACAAGGAGGGAAAGAATAGTTTTTTTATGACAAAAATAGTAAATACTCTTAAAACTAGGAATACATAATGAAAATTTGGTTTCTTGCATTATATCAGGGACAGAAGAGAGTAGGCGGACATGAGGACAGGTAAAGAAGCCCAAACTTGCCACTTTCAGGCAAACGGGAGATCAGCGACATAACGTAGAGCCTCAGGCTAGACAGACGTCCTCGTCACAAGCGCACAGACTACTCTCTGCAAGCCCAATACGCCTCAAATGCGCATCCAATGTGGTTGGACATTACACGTATGAAATCTCGACCCACATCAATCCCCCTGAACCAAGGCTTCGTTGATACCTTTGGGATAATCGAATGTAGCCATCGTCCAAGTTCCCCATTGCTCCACGTTGAGTGTTTTCTGATGACATATACTAAAAAATTCTTCGAAGCAGATTGGTCATTCGTATATGTATAATGCACCCACCTTTGCTAAAGAGTCGGCCTTTTCATTGCCCGGGATAGATCAATGAGAGGGGACCCAAACAAAGGTAATCTGGTAAGATTTTTCAGATAACTTGCGCAGAGACTCCCATATTTTCCCCAGAAAATATGGGAATTGCTTTTTAGGCTTCACCGCACGAAGAGCCTCAATAGAGCTGTGGCTGTCCGAAATGATGAAGTAGTGATCTGTGGGCAATGTGTCGATGATCCCAAGGGTATACTGAATAGCAGCTAATTCGGCGACCTAAACTGAAGCAGGGTCCTTGAGCTTGAATGAAGCGGAGACATTATCATTGAAGATACCAAAGCCAGTGGACCCATCGAGATTTGATCCGTCGGTGTAAAACATTTTGTCGCAGTCGACTTCTCGGAATTTATTATAAAATACATTCGGGATCACTTGCGGGCGTATATGGTCCGGGAATCCACGAGTCTCTTCCTTCATGGATGTGTCGAAGAATACAGTAGAATCAGAAGTATCTAGCAGACGGACGCGGTTGGGATTATACGAAGAAGGATTGTTGCTCTGTGCCATGTAGTCGAAGTACAACGTCATAAATCGGGTTTGAGGATTAAACTCGACGAGCCTCTCGAAGTTTTCAATCACCAACGGGTTCAAGATGTCACATCGGATGAGTAATCGATATGGGAATTCCCAAAATCGATTTTTTAGCGGTAGAACGCCCGCCAGCACTTAGAGACTCATCGTATGGGTCGAGTGCATGCAACCCAAAGCAATGCGCAAGCAACGATACTGCATTCTCTCCAGTATGATGAAGTGTATGTTCCAGCGGAGCGGAAACAGAAACTCCCGTCCCTGATCAGGTCTTTTGGGTGGGCACCCCACAATGTTCCAGTTATTGTCCGGAGAAAATTGATCCTTTGTTGGCATTTCTGTTTCGGATACCTAATGTGACAACCCCAGGTACCATTAGAGTCAAACCAGACCCCGAAATACTTAAATGAGAAACCCTGATACACCCATTAATAGAAGCTGAAGTTGCGCCGGCTCACGCTTCCTAGAAAAGACAACCAATTCAGTTTTCTCCCAGCTGGAGAGCCCCAGCAGACAAATTGTCCAAAGTATCTTGCAATGGTACTTGCAAATCGGCAGCTTTGGGCCCTGTAACAGAGACCACCCCGTCGTCTGCAAGTTGCCTTAGCGCGCATGAATTGGCAAGACAATCGTCAATGTCATTCACGTAAAAATTGTAGAGCAGGGGACTTAAACATGAGCCCTTGGAGAAGACCCATGCAGCTGAATCGATGTTGTTAAATCGCCATGCGAAAAGTGCATGTGCTTTTCAGACAACAGGTTTAGCAAAAAGTTATTTAAAATTGGTGAAAGACCATGCTGGTGCAGCTTCTCTGACTGAATGTTGATAGAAACTGAGTCAAAAGCCCCCGTAATATCCAAGAAAACTGATTCCATCTGCTCTTTGCTAGCATAGGCCATTTGGATTGCTGTAGAAAGCAACGCAAGGCAATCGTTCGTCCCTCTGCCTTTGCGGAAGCCAAATTGTGTATCTGACAGTAAGCCATTTGCTTCAACCCAATTGTCGAGGCGAAACAAGATCATTTTCTCGAACAACTTCCGAATACAGGACAGCATTGCAATCGGTCGATACGAGTTGTGGTCGGAGGCTGGTTTTCCTGGTTTTTGGATGGCGATGACCTTCATTTGCCTCCAGTCATGAGGGACAATGCTACCCTCAAGAAACTTGTTAAATAAGTTCAACAAGCGCATTTTTGCAGTGTCAGGCAGATTCTTCAACAAGTTGAATTTGATTCTTTCTAATCCTGGGTCCTTTTTGGTGACAGTTGATTTGGCCACTTTTAACGATTTCGCGATCTCGACGTGCAAGTAGTTCGGATTCAGGCGATACATGAGCAAAATTTTGCTATGTTACTCCACACGCTTATCCTCAGCTACTCATTGCAACTAAAACGCTTTTACACAAAAATGAGTAAAATTTGTTTGAAAGCTCAATATGATGTCTGATCGAAGTAGGTCATCTCAATACGACATCGTTACTACATCATTCCAACTACTCTCACCTACTTTTACTCATTTTTGACAAGGTACGGTTTTTGTCAGAAACGCGTCAAATCTACTGATTTGTGAAACAACCGTACCTTGTCAAAAATGAGTAAAAGTAGGTGAAGCTATTCGGAATGATGTAGTACCGGTGGAGATTACCTACTTCGATCAGACATCATATTGAACTTTCTTACAAATTTCACTCATTTTTGAGTAAAAGCGTTTTAGTTGCAATGAGTAGCTGAGGATAAGAACAACATACAGAAAACCATATTTTTTAATGGAAAATTCTTTTATATTCAAAATTTTACATCAAAAGTTTCTAGAAGATACCTAAGTGTTAAATCTGATCTGGCAAAGAAAACTTCAAAAAAGTGATTTTAGAGCACAGTTATAATCACACTCCTATATCTTACTTATAAAAATATATAGATAAATGATATCTTCAGCAAAGTTACGCCAAATTAATAGTTAAAAACTCAGCAGAAGATTTTTTTTTGTTTAATAAAAAAAAAGTTATTGAGAAATGGTTATAACACCTTAATGAGAATGAATGTGTCTGTCTCAAAATATGCGAAAACAAATTCTAGAAAACTTTTTTGGAGACACCAAAGCACAAAAAAGTAACTGGAAGCCAGGAAACACTTATGACCGTATTTTTTTCCATTTTGGACCACTGTGCGTCGTCCAACGTGGGTCCAATGAACGTCATTGGATTGAACGATTTTGAAACCAACCGTTCTTAGGGGATTCCTAATTATGCTATATTTCACCCTAAGGAGGAAAATTTGGTAAACACCAAAATTTCTCACTAATCTATTCCGACAAAAAGTTAGTGTCGGTTTCTGATGAGGCGAAGCCGAAATGCAACTGTGTAAGATTCCTTATTCATTTAATCCAGCTTTAATACAAAGGTTAAGTAGAAGAGAACAGATTTATTTTCTTAGGGTCGTTCCAGATATTATAAATCAGTACTATTTTATTTTCTATCATATCGATTTCAAAATCCAAGAAGAGATTCTCCGAGAGTCGAGTCAATCTACAGAAATGTTATCCTGAAGTGAAACGTAGAATTCAAAATATCTGGAAAAATCTGACAAATTTAAAAAAATCTGGTATAATGTCTGGCTTGACCGGATGTCTGTTTAGCGGCGAAAAATCTGGAAGATTCCAGATAAATCTGGAGCATTGGCAACACTGGGTACCCTACGCGGTGCCTTTCAACAGGCAACTGAGCTCATGCGATCTAACACCATGCTTTTCTTTGTGCTGTGCTCGTTTCAAGCACACATTTTATGTACGATCTCGATCGCATTAATTCGTGTTAAACGCGTACACAAACCGCTTGTACATCAGGGATGCCACATTGAAAACTGTGTTTCGGTCAAAAAAATCTTTTTACCATATGTGATGACTAAAACAGTAAAAAAAATCTGAGAAAATCTGTGATATTTTTCTAAAAAATTTGCGAAAATTCACAACATTTCTAAAAATCTGTGACAATCTGTGAAATTTTTATCAAAATGCCAAAAATTTGTGATCAAAAATTGTGAAAAAATCAGTGATATTACAAAAAAATCTGTGAATATGGTAACCATGTTGTACAGTCGAGCTCCATGGGCGAACATGGTTAACAATCGTGGTACTTTCTCAAGGCTATCTACTTTTTCTACTCAATCAGTCTTTCTCAAGACTAAAACATTTTTCAAGAACAATTTAGCATAAAGAAATATTTAATTCTTCCAACATGCCTGGGTCCTCCCAGAAAGGCCGTGTGCCAAAAATTAAAGCTAAACGGAAAAGGGTATCTTCTCCACCCGAAAATTCAATTGACTGCAGCAACTCATTCGATGTTTTATCCGAATGTGAAGCTGATGAAATTTCTAAATTTCCTCGCATTGCGCATAATGCCAATGAGAAGAAAACGCAATCACCTCCTCCTATAACAGTGATGATCTCCGCCTTTCGCACTGAGCTTTCGACGTTCCTTCCGGACGTAAAAGTCTCTTTTCAGATTGGCCGAAGAGGAGAATGTCGAGTTACAGCGGGGGAATTGATTGGCCACAAACGACTACTCCAGTGTCTTACGGAGAAGTTATATAAATTTTATTCGTATGATTTCAAGACAGATAGACCATTCAAGGCTGTCTTGAAAGGGATACCACAAGGTCAAAGTTTGGATGAAATATCCAACGAATTAAAAAAATTACTTGGCTTTGCTCCTTCACAAGTTATTCTTATGAAGAGAAAGGCTAGCGGCGAGAACACGCCAATACGCTTTAGAATTATCCAGGAGCTTTATTTAATTCATTTTCACCGTAATGAGGTTAATAATTTGAAAGCATTGGAAAAAGCACGTTTTATGTTCCACGTCCGAGTAAAGTGGGAACATTATAGACGACATGGGGGCAGAATTCAAAATCTGACCCAGTGTCGTAGATGCCAAGGCTTTGGGCACGGCACAAAAAATTGTCATTTGGATTCCAAATATATGATTTGTGGTGATAAATCGCACACGAAAAAAACCACAAAAAGTTTCAAATGCGCTAATTGTAGCGAAAATCATAAATCGAATTTCTGAGGTTGTCCGGTTTATTATTGATTAAAAATTATAAATTCTCGTTCTAGACAACAAAAACAACAAATAAAATATGTACCTACTTTTCAGGTTCACTTCAAGAAAACACGTCCAAACGTGTTAATCCGATTCAAAATAGATTAACAACTTCTTCTAGCTCCGTCACACCATTTTACAATGGTGTGTCATCTTATGCTTCAGTGGCAGGTAACAAGGCTAAAATAACGGCTACCGTTACCACGCCTATAAACTCGTTTGCACTCAACGCTTCCTTTAGTTCAATGGATCTAGGTAGCGTAATGGAAGAAAAATTAAAATACCTGCAGGACTCTATGTTACCTATGATGATTGCCATGTTAAATTCTACCTCCATGTTTGAAGCTTTTCAAGCGGGGTGGGAATTTGCTAACAAAATTGTAATGCAATTGAAGTTTAACAATGACTTTAAATAATTATTTAAATTTATTAAATTGGAATGCTCGTTCATTAAAAACGTGCGAAGACGAATTTTTCAACTTCTTGAGGATTCATAATGTGCATATAGCCGTTGTGACCGAAACTTTTTTAAAACCAAATATTAAATTGAAGAGTAACTCTAATTTTGTTAATCATCGATTTGATCGAATAGTTGGATTCGGCGGAGAAATCGCAATAGCGGGTAATCGTAGGATCAAACATTCCGTTACGCCGTCTCTTGACACCAAGGTGATCGAGAGTTTGGGTATCGAAGTTGAAACTGATCTTGGTATCATATTTATTTCTGCAGCCTATTTGCCTTTTCAGTGCACTGGCGAGAAATTAATTTCTTGAAAGGAGACTTACAAAAACTTACAAGAAATCGATCGAAATTCTTCATAATCGGTGATTTTAATGCCAAACACCGAGCCTGGAATAATGCTCAAAGCATTTCCAACGGTAAACTACTTTTTAATGATTGCTCTGCTAGTTATTAATCAATTTTGTTCCCGAATGGTCCTACGTGCTATTCGTGTGTAAGGAATCCATCAACAATTGATTTGGTCACCTTTGTAGCGAATTGATTACACACGCTGACTTTGATTCTGATCATCTACCAGTAACTTTTTCACTTTCTCATGAAGCTGTTTCCAATCGCATTAGCTTAGTGTTCAATTATCACAAAGCGAATTGGGAAAGGTACACAACTTATATTGAGAATAATTTGAATCATGACCTTGATTTACAAAATAAAGCTGACATTGATACAACCTTTCAAAATTTAAGTAATTCTATAGTTGATGCTAGAAATTTATCAGTACCAACAACACAGAAAAAAATAATACTCCTATTATTGACGACGATCTTCAACTTCTGATTCGCTTGAAGAATGTTCGAAGGCGTCAATATCAATTCTCGTGATCCTGCTATGAAATATATCTATCAGGATCTACAAAAAGAAATTAAGCACAGATTCACACTCTTAACAAATGAAAATTTCGTGAAAGAGGTTGAACAAATCAAGCCAAATTCTAAACCTTTCTGGAAACTTTCTAAGGTTCTTAAGAAACCTCAGAAACCAATCCCAGCTTTGAAGGAAGGTGACCACATACTTCTTACAAACGAAGAAAAAGCTCAAAAGCTTGCTCAGCAGTTTGAAAGCGTCCATAATTTTAATCTCAACGTTGTAAGTCCTATTGAAACCGAAGTCTTACAAAAATATGAAAACGTTTCAAATCAAGTATTGTCTCTAGACGATATTGTTGAAACAAACTATAATGAGAACCAGTCCATCATGAAAAAGTTAAAAAATATGAAAGCTCCAGGTTATGATGGAATTTTCAACATTCTTCTTAAAAACCTTCCCGAAATCACCATGAGATACTTGGTCAAAATATTCAACAAATGTTTTGAATTAGCACACTTCCCTGAAAGATGGAAAAATGCCAAGGTTATTACTATTTTGAAGCCAGATAAAGACCCAGCAGAAGCATCTAGCTATCGACCAATTAGTTTACTCTCTTCTATTAGTAAATTATTTAAAAAAATCATCCTAACTAGAATGATGTCACATGTCAATGAGAATTCTATTTTTCTTCCTGAGCAGTTTGGATTTCGTATTGGACATTCAACTACTCATCAACTTGTGAGAGTAATTAACATGATAAAGGCAAATATCTCAGAGGGCTATTCCACTGGAGTTGCTCTTCTAGACATCGAAAAAGCTTTCGACAGTGTTTGGCACAAAGCATTAATTGCCAAAATGTGGGATTTCAATTTTCCAATTTACATAATAAAAATAATTAAAAATTATCTTACTAACCGTACCCTACAGGTTTCTTATCAGAATTGTAAATCTAATAAGCTACCCGTTAAAGCAGGCGTCCCTCAAGGATCGAGCGTCGCACCAATACTATACAATATTTTTACCTCTGATCTTCCAAATCTACCTACAGG
Organism: Topomyia yanbarensis; assembly: GCF_030247195.1. Lineage (NCBI taxonomy): Eukaryota > Metazoa > Arthropoda > Insecta > Diptera > Culicidae > Topomyia > Topomyia yanbarensis. The sequence continues at coordinate 113,455,479 of NC_080671.1, forward strand.
CTGTAAAAAGTAACTTTTCTGTGATGATACTAGCATCTCAGCCACTAGTAGGAGTCTTCGTATTATCTGCAGTCGACTGCAACGAAGCTTAAATATTTTCAATGATTACCTGAAAAAATGGAAATTTTCCACTAATGCGGCAAAAACACAATTGATTGTGTTTCCGCATAAGCCAAGAGCTTCTTCTCTTAAACCAAATAATAACCATATTATTAAATTTAATGGTTTGAATCTAACGTGGTTAGATAAAGTTAAATACTTGGGTTTGATTTACGATAAAAAACTCACTTTTAAGGATCACATTGAAGGAATCCAAACAAAATGCATCAAATATATAAAATGTTTATACCCTCTTATAAATAGGAATTCTAGGCTCTGCCTAAAGAACAAACTATTAATTTATAAACAAATATTTATACCGGCAATGCTATATGCAGTGCCAATCTGGGCAAGTTGTTGTGCTACTAGGAAGAAAACGCTTCAAAGGATTCAGAATAAAATTCTGAAAATGATGTTGAACCATCCTCCCTGGTTTAGCACAAATGAGTTGCACAGACTCGCAAACATAGAAACATTAGAAATTATGACGAACAGTATTATAAGCAACTTCCGACAAAAATCGTTGCAATCTTCAATTGCAACGATTAGCTCTCTTTATAGTTAATAAGTTAGTTTATAAGATTTGTTTAGCTCCTTATTCAGAAGACAAGTAGGTTTAAAACATGCTACTGAAAAAAAAAATACTTAACTGCGAATGCATATTATAACTTAATAATAATTAACTGAATCATGTAAACAATAGGGATCAAAAGTTACCACTTGTGGCTGAACACCCAATATACTAAATTAGAAATGTAATGCAAACAAAACAATATAATCAAATAGAAAATAATATATAAAAAAACCTATTTGATTCAAGATTAAACCCGAATGAAAAATAAATTATGGTTTAGACTGTGCCCAAAATCAATGAAAATCTTACATTCACATTTCATAACTATAAGACACATAAAACCCGATTCTATAACAATATGCACATATAACTTATGTGTGTGCATACATAGTTTATACAAGTAGAAGGTATGTGTGCGCATGATAACATTAGTATTTCTTCTACATATGGATTTTAAGTAGTTTGAAGCAAATAGAATTAACGTTTGGATTTTTATCAGTGTAGGAACGCCCAAAATCGGTAGGACCACCGATAAATCGGTAGGTCTGGCTACTCTGTGTATTTGAGATGGTCGGGTTTCAATTTTTTCCTACCCGAACCCGACTCGCACCCGAGAGCTTAAAAATTTAAAAACACGAACCCGACCCGAGCCCGAAATTTTAAAATTTGAAGAACCCGACAATAATATGGTACAACTGGCGATTGGTAAAATGAAGGCTTCAACTTCGGCAGGCCCAGATGGTATACCAACTATTATTCTAAAAAAATACTCCGCCGGTCTAATTGAACCTCTTTGGCATCTGTTTCAATTGTCGCTAACAACAGGAGTATTTCCCGAACTCTGGAAATCCTCCTTCATGTTTCCAATTCACAAAAAAGGACAACTACCGTGGTATTACAACGCTAAGCGCAGTTCCTAAGCTGTTTGAAATGGCTGTGTTGGAACCCATCTCCAGCCACTGCAAACAGTATATCTCCGAGACTCAGCATGGATTTATGCCGAAACGTTCAACATCTACGAATCTTCTGTCGTTCACAACATATGTTACAGATGCTATGTCGGACGGCCTTCAAACTGACGTTATCTACACGGACCTTTCAGCTGCCTTTGATAAAATTAATCACACTATTGCAGTGGCAAAGTTGGATAGACTTGGCTTTGGTACTAATATTCTCCGTTGGATGCAATCGTATCTCAATGATCGTCGTCTAGCAGTCAAGATAGGTGATTGTGTATCCGAAGAGTTCTTTGTTTCATCTGGTATTCCACAAGGCAGCCATCTCGGTCCATTGATTTTTCTTCTGTATTTCAACGACGTCAACTTTTGTTTAGAAGGACCACGGTTGTCTTTCGCCGATGACCTCAAGTTATACCATAGAATCCGGAATACTGATGATGCAGCTTTCCTTCAACGCCAGCTGGTACCCTTTGCGGAATGGTGCGAGTTCAACCGAATGACCCTAAACCCCAAGAAATGTATGGTCATTACGTTCTCGAGGAAAAAAAAACGCCAATTCGATTCGATTACTGTCTAGCTGAATCCACGATTGATAGAGCGAATTGTGTCAAAGATCTCGGAGTTTTTCTCGATGAACAACTGACGTTTAAACAGCATATCAGCTATATTGTCGCAAAGGCATCACGCTGTTTGGGGTTCATAATGAGAATATCTAAGCAGTTTTCAGATATTTACTGATTGAAATCTCTCTACTGCTCACTCGTTCGATCAACTCTGGAATATTGTTCAGTTGTGTGGAACCCTCATTATCTCAACGGTGTCCATCGAATTGAGACAGTACAGCGCAGATTTGTTCGGTTTGCCCTTCGTCGATTGCCTTGGAGCAACCCTCACCAGCTGCCAAGTTACGAAAGCCGGGGTTTGCTTATTGGACTCGATACATTGCAAGTGCGGCGGGATCTATTCCGTGCTATGACGATTTCGGATATTTTGCAAGATCGAATTGACTGCCCCGAGCTTCTCAGTGCGATAAATATGAACGTTCGCACCCGCGCTTTTCGCAATAATTTATTCCTCCGATTACCTCTTCGCCGTACTAACTATGGCGTAAACGGTGCCATCATTGGTTCGCAAGCGGACCTTCAACAGAGTGTCATCCGAGTTCGATCTTCACATTCCACGTAGCAGATTACAATTTGACTTTTTAAATAGATTAAGAAATTATCATTAGGACCACACTGTGTCTGTTGATATCAATTATAAATATAAATAAAATAAAAATGAACCCGAACCAGACCCGAGCACGAACATTTGTAAGAAATGAAATGAAAATATTGTAAAACCCGAACCCGATAATTTTAAAATTTAAAAACCCGAACCCGACACGAAAGAAAAAAAAATTAATTTAGGAAACCCGATCTGAACCGGATTTGATAATATAGAGAATCAATCGAAGATCCCGAGCGGGATCCAAGGCTCATCTAATAGAATCACTCGAACCTGAAGTAACGCCAAGTAACAAGTAATTATAAAACACATGATTTTTATTCAAGGTCCTGTCTTCGTAACGTAAAAACTTGATTGTTCCAGAAGCATTGGCACTTTATTCGCGATTTTAAGAACATTTTTCCTTGTACCCTACAAAGATGCACCTATTGAATAAAACAATGGATAAATCGATTTCTATATGGCCATTCTCTTCCTTAAGAACAGATGTTCGCCTACAAATTTTATAAATGAGCAAGCAGTCGTCTCGCGGTGAAAATTCTGGGGTTCCTAGAGAAAGCGCAGCGGAACCGACGACGACGCTTGATGGTATAAAATAATTAAAGATTACTATCACTAAAGATTATGTACCAGAACGAATCTGGTCCTCAGTTTCGCCTCATTCCGCACAGCAAACCGGCAGAGCGACGAACGGTAGCTACATCGGCAATGATGAGAACCATAAGTTTTATGCGGATAGTCGTGGGGTTTTCGTAGAAACCCACCCACTCACATCCGAGCCACCGTCACTCGACCCATGACCAGCCAGAACTAATGCCACAGGATTTAGCGCTAATTTGGACTTTTCTTTTGCGCTGTAGGGGAATTGTGGGAAAAACCGACACTGTGGGTAAAACCGACACCCCACAACTTTTCCTAGAAATCAAATTTTTATTCATTTCATAATGATACAATATTATTAGTACGTTTATTTAGAGCATTTGAAGAAAAATTGGATTTACGTTAGTGCGCCGAATGTCATAAAAATTAACAAAACATTCGACAGCAGCGTTCATACTCGTCTGGATGTAAAATTTCGTTGGTAGATTTTAAGGTTTTAACCGAACGAAAGCTTTTCAAATTACCCCATTTTTCAGTACCTATTATTATCGGCCTGTCCTATGATCAACTAGGTGCATTGAAGACGAGTTTGAAAAATTCAATATTTTTAATTGCTTTTATAAAAAAATGTGCGCTGTTGGGGTAAAACCGACACCCTATGGTTAGGGTAAAACCGACACCCTGTTAAGATGGTTGTGTATAGTTGCGATTCATTTCAAAATACTGGGGATCTTTGTGACACTTCAATTAGCCTATTAGAACACTATAGTATTAGCAGAAACACACAGAAATACTTTTATTGTGTTTATTTCTTGTAAGTCTCTTTAAAAATCAAAAATTGGAATTTTTGCTTATCTGATTCTAACGAAACTTTTGCTATTTCTGCAAAAAGCTCATCAAACCGAATTTCTAGTGTTCTCTTGGTTTGTCATAGACGAATTTTATCACAATGAGACAATGATATTATGTATACTCCAATAGATCGTTGATGATCAGAGTCCGAAAAATCAAATCTGAAAAAGATAGTTTTACTAAGAAGTGTGTGTGTCACTTATAAGTGAATGAATCCAATTAGCAGAACGTAGAACGCTTGAAAATCTTCTCTTATGAAATAAAATGACACTGGAGGTTGCAATGATGTGCGCAAGGATTATTTGGAAATACTCATATCAATAAATAATCCTATAGCATAAAATACTCTTATTTATAGTACTACGCTTTCGAACTTTCTTCCCCTCACTACATGATGAAGCAATAAAAAGCACATATTTGCATCATACATACTTACACTTTATTAATCAAGCATATATCTCATGTTTAATAAAGATAAAGATTTTAATAAAGTGGAGAGAAAATAAATTAAAGGGGGTGTCGATCTTACCCCTATGGGGTGTCGGTTTTACCCGCAGTGCTTACAAAAAGTCACTTTGTTTTCCAAGTTTTACAACCAATATTTTTTAATGAAATTAATTTTTTGAAGCGCTGAAAAAATTAAGTCTTGTTAAGAATTTTCTGAAGAAGAATTCTGCATAAAAATTATAATTTTATTGGTTTTGTGGCAACTTAGAAAAAGTGTTAAGCTTAAGGTGTCGGTTTTAACCATAATTCCCCTACATATCGTCCCCTGAATTTACTTTCGACACTTCCCAAGAGGTCCCCGGCTCTGCTTTTATGGACTTTAATTTAACGAAAGGAATAGTTGTGCTACTACGTGATGAGGTCAATAAAATAAATGGTTTTAGTTATTTGTATTTTTGATTTAGTTTTTAATGCCACCAGTTATTGTTTTTTAATTGCAAGGGCTAAACGAATTTGCCGACATTTACCATTAAATACCGATATATAGAGCTAACCGCTGCTGCTGAAAACAGAGAAATTAAAAGTCGTCATTGAACAATTAAAACTGATTCCACGCAAAACATTTTGATACCCAGGCGCTTCTACAAATTCATCAGCGTGGTTAAAAATCCTATCTCCCACTAATTAACACCGATTTAAATAAGTAAGATGATCCTAAGTATTCATACCCATACATGCCAATAATATGGGTATTAATTCAATTGTCTTTCTGATACAACATTGTGTATGCAAAGCAACTCATGTAGCAAAACTATCGTTTCATCAACCGGAACCGCCTTAATGTAATGTGTAAATCAATTGGAATCTATTATTACAATAAGACTTTCGATTTCGCTATAAAAAGCAGTAATTACGGGTTTAAACCCGTCGATAAGAGCATCATTTTTTATTTACCTAAAACTTTGAGAATATGGCATTAAAACCTCAAAACGTTCCCATTCAAACAACTCGCCCTACTTACCTCTCGCTGCCTTCGACTTACCATCTGCCCCGGTATCAAAATGTTAGATTCCCATTTCGATTTGCTCAATTCTCGAACAAAAGAATGTCTGGTATCGCATTTTCTGGTTACGCAACAGGCATTTTCCGCTCTGGTGCATCACTCCACCTCCTCACAACAGCTTGCAGTACCATTGTTCCATATTTCTAGCCGTGGGCCGTGGGCAACATCAGTTGCTCTCGTCGCTCCAGCAGCGGCGGCGGCACCAAAACACATTCAGTTTATCGCGAATTTCCCGAATTGTTCATTTATGCTCCGCCGAATCGCGATTTTCCCGCGCCACCAGGCCTGCATTCCACACCATAATCGCGCACCATTCATCCCGGTGCGGCCGTCGGTCGGTCGGGCGGTTGGTTTGCCTGCTGTCAGCAGTGTAGGTATGGCGTGGAATCTCGACTGGCTCTGACGCAACACAGTCCGTCCAGGGATCGGTTCTGATGAATACGGTTGGCTGGAAATTTCAAGGCGAGTTCGAGTCTTCTTCTGGTTTGTAATACTATACCCGTATCCTCAAATTGGCATTTCAATTAGAAGTTCAACGGCCAGGATTTTCCACTGCTGGAATTCGACGAATTTTGTGCGTTCAGGAGCGAAAAAGTTTCTCTTCCACTGCTCCGCGAAACGACTTTTTAGTTGAAGAAGTCTAAATTAAAATTAAAAGACGACTAGTGAAAGATAGAATTAAATTATCGGACGATGCTCCTCGGGACGGATTGCTAAGCAAGTAGTTGGGTGCCCAATTGAAAGGACATCTCAATTTAAAACAATCTATCAACCGCGGGTAGAGAACCGGTACGGTGAGGGCTTTAGTATGTCATGTTACATCGGTGTGCATATTTCATAAGATAAGTCTACGAAAGACAATTAGATTATTTTACAATTGAACATTATTGAGGCTCCTAAGTCAAATATGTGTTATACTGTATGTTTCAGCATTACAGAAGATTTACTGGACTATTTGAGGCTAGGTGTAAAACTTAAATTTGAAATTCGATCCGCTTCATGAAAAAAATATCATACATACATACCAAAAAAATCTGAATTTAATCGTTGATGTAATCCGAAACTTACCACAATCTAACGCACCGTAATTGACGAAATGACGAAATATAACCAAGTTCTGTTTAATTTTACATGAAAGATGTACTTTCCATGCGCAGGGCCATAAAATTACAGCCTTCAACATTTTAAACAAACGCCACATGTGGAGTAAAATTACGTGATTCGCCAAATTAAACGATATGTAAAATTAAAATCAAATATATAACTATGTCATTTTTGATACTCGTATATGTCATGGTCAGGAGACGTAAATTTACACGATTTTTTCTAGGTGTATAATTATTCTAATCAGCATGAGTTCAATGTTGTCCTCCAGCTAACTCATTTTGTCATGCGTCATGGGTATGTGAGGAGGGTGAAAAACCCACGAACGAACCACTCCCCAGCTTTATTTGGGATGCCTTGTGATGCAGCGGTGGTATGAAGATGATGGGATAGAGAATAAGAGGGGTATGCGTAATGGATGGGGTGGTGGTCTGAGGGGGGTGCAATGAGGGGTGATCTAAGCGGGAATTTACATGGATTGTGACCAGTGAGGGGAGGGGGTTGTAACCTCTCTTCGAACACCCCTAGCTACACCCCTGTTAAAATCTAGAAACCTTATGTCAGTAAAAATGCTGGGATTAGGTTGACGATTTTTAGAGTGATTACATATCCTTTCTATATGAGAAAGGCAAAAAGTTGTAGAAGTGATTTTCTCAAAATTAGGTAATATGTTTTTTTAAATATTGAAAAAATACTTATGGGAAGGATAATCTTTCTGCCATCACATCGCATGATTTGGTATTCTTAGTGTGTATAACAAACATAAAGATGTGACACAAGGTGCTAAAAACGCACAAAAATCCTGTCAATTTTATTTTTCATTGGATTGTCTACTCTAAAGATATCACCAAGGGCCGTTCATAAATGATGTCGCGTACTGACAGTCGGGGAAAACCCATGAATTACCGAGAGAAAAACAAAAAAACTGAGACGTAATAGTGGCACCAACGAACCGACGTGCCACATGGAGCAAAAAATGCGCCAGATGTTATCCTAATTGTTTAAATTAAAGTACGTTGTTACACTAGCGACATCTGTACAATGGTTCGCGTGGTAGTCTTCGTCGATAACACAACAGTACGCAAAAACCAAGATGTATCGACGTTGTACCAGGTATGCTAAAACGAACAAACTATCTTTTAGCATGTTGAAGATCGTTTTTCCAGCTTTTTATTATCCTATGCATGTACTATTTAACAAAACTGTCTGTTACAAGCAAAAAAGGAAAAGAATGCAAGCATTTTCAGTGAGCTCTGAATACTATTTTGATGCATATTACCACTACATACGCAGCTGAGGAAATTGCACACCTTCTGTAATATCAACATACTTATCGAGAAGCCTGCCCAGATTAAAACATGGCGAGCGATCTGTCGTAGTTTGACAGTACGTCGCTGTTGTGCTATCTTATGACAAGCGCCATTTTGCACATTTCGAGAAAAACGATTTTTAAAGTTTGAGAATGAATATCCTGAAACTTACAAATCGTATAAACAATCTAAAGAAGACAATTTATGCTTTCATCTATTCTGTATTAATGTCTCAAATATTACGAAGATCGGTTGACTATGTTGCGAGTTTTTACTAAAAATGTAAACAAAAGTCGCACTCACACGTGTCATAGGTGTGTATTGATCATAAAATTTGTATGGCGTGTCATAATCGTGCATGGAAAATTTTCCATAGAAAAAAATCATCGATTTTCTACTTTTATTTATATCTTTGGCTTCATTTAGTCTATAAACAATCGGTGAAATGCATTTTGAAGGAAATGAGTCAGAGAATCTAGAAAAAGTAAATATTTTTGCTTACAGTGTTGCCAAATATGCTATATTTCCAGTTTAAAACTTAAATTGCATTTTTCTCACAATTCGCGCATTCTTGTTTCGAAACTGATTATGCCATTATGTTTCTCGAATAGTTTTGCATATAAAAACATCTTATACATCAAGATAATTTGAGCCAATCCCCAGATACAGTCATTTGAAGCAAAAAATTGAAAAATTCTCAGCAGTTTTCTCGCTATATCTCAATAACCAAGCAGAATGTCAAAATTCTGTAAACGCCACTTTATAGTGATTTTTTAGACAAGTAATGCGGCATATCTAATTCAGTTTACCCCAAAATGGCGTTTGTCATAAGATAGCACAACAGCGACGAGTAGTGATCGCTTCATTTCAAAACAATCGTTTTTTTGTATGGGACACTTTTCGAATGCTTCTGTCATGTCGGTTCGTCGGTGCTAGTGGAGCGGGGTTAATAAACCCAATAACAATTTTCATCCTTTTTTTTGCGAGGCATCGATTATTAAAGGACCTCAAACAAACAATATTCGTTGACGCATATCACGTAACATCGATGACAGAGTAGTGGGATCAAGGCCAAGTTTCCCCTGGGTCGTGCAAAACTGAGAAGCAGCTTCAATTTCGGCACAGATAACAGACATCCATCATAAGCGTAAAAGTTGAGTAAAAGGCACATCCAAAGGTAATTGAGAGGTTACCACCAAATGTGGTTCTGTCGTCATTCCGTTTAGTGCGTGAGTGTTGCTGAATCCAAGGGTTCGTTATACTTATGGGATATCCCTAATAAAAAATATACACGAACTTTAACTCATATAGTGCAACGATTCCACATATTGTTTGAATGATACTCAGAACAGGTTGTTAGGCTCTTAAATCATACGATGTTTATTGGGGATGCCAGTATGGTGGTCGTAATTGTCTAGCAAATATTTTTCAAATGACAAAACAAGCATATTGAACTTATTTGTTCGAAACTGGATGTCTGTTCTCTATGACTTAGTTCTATTAATTGAAATCTTAAATTATTTCTGATTATCAAACAAAACAATCATTAATACACACTAGAACAGGAATAATAACTGGCAGAATTCATAATTACAGGGAAATTAGTATTCGCGGACATTACGATCATCAGCGCTCTCTGAATTAGTTAATAGTCGATTGATCCGCTTCAGACCTAGGGTACCCTAGAGGAGATCAGGAACAAGACAGAAGCGGAATCAATGCGAAGTTTTAATTGCATTACTGATATTTTAAAACGCATTGTTAGGAGCTCGATACATTGGACTTGACAAAATAGTGGACTTGACGTTACACACTTCGAGACAAACAGGCGCAATATTTTGGTCCTCCTCCCGAGGACCGGTGTTTACTTGGCAGACAGTTCGTCGCTGTTGTGCTATCTTATGACAAACGCCATTTGGGGTAAACTGAGTTAGATATGCCACATTACTTGTCAGGGCCATCTCTACAAAGTGGCGTTTTCAAAATTTCGAAATTGTGCTTGGTTACTTAGATATAGCGAGAAACACGATAAGAAATAGTCAGTTTTTTGCTTCAAATCACTGTATCTAGGGATTTGCTCAAGTTATATTGAAGTTTTAGAAGTTTTTATGTGTAAAAATGTCTGAGGAATACAATGGCATAAAAATTTTCAAAAGAAAAATACACGTTGTGAGAAAAACGCAGTTTACGGTTTAAACTGGAAATATAGCATATTAGGCAACACTGAAACCAAAAATAATTATTTTTCCTAGATTCTCTGATTCATTTCCTTCAAAATGCATCTCACCGATTGTTTATAGACCAAATGAACCCAAAGATATGAATAAAAGTTAAAAAATTGATGACTTTTTTCTATGGAAAATTTTCCATGCACGATTATGACACGTCATACAAATTTTGTCATCAATACACGCCTATGACACGTGTGAGTGCGTCTTTTGTTTACATTCATAGTAAAAATTCGCAACGTAGTAAACCGACCTTCGAAATATTTGAGAGATTAATACAGAATATATAGAAACATCAATTGTCTTCTTTGGATTGTTTATACTATTTATAAGTTTGAATATTTTCTCAAATCTCAAATCTCAAACTTTAAAAATCGTTTTTCTCGAAATGAGCTAAATGGCGCTGGTCATAAGATAGCACAACAGCGACGAGTTGCTAATTCGTCCGATTTTGCAAATTTTGTCTCGCGGGACGGACCGAGATCCCCTAAGCTCTAAGCTGCAGTCCTTTCAGACCGCTAATAAAAATATATTGAAAAAATACTTCATCGACTCCTACACTGGAAAAAAATCGATTTATAAAATTAAAGTAGAGTTACAAAAAACCCTATCTTTGATTTGGATGAAATTTTGTTCCAAGATAAGTAATTATGTTCCTTACCTGTCGTCAAAAATTCAAGTTGGACATCTTCAAGAAAAAAAAGTTATTTGAAAAAAACTTTTCGTTGTCCAAACTGATTTTTTTAGTGTATTTTTATCGAAAACTAAACCAATGAAAGTCATACTCACCTCAGAATACAATAAAACTCACTTTGTGAGAAGATATTGTCTAATTTTGCAACTAAGTATATTTTTATTAATCAAGAATCCCATTGAAAAGAGTTTGTCATAAAACAAATATTCCATTATTACTTCTTTATTTTCTTATTTAGTTCTGAGGAAGGATCAGGAAAAGACATAACCACCACAATATTATGTATGGAATTTACATAATTATTTATTTATTATATTTCTTATAAAAGAAATGTATAGAATTCGCTCAAACTTTCAAGATTTTTTCCGAGGCCAGGAGGGCCGAATCTTATACACCAATCGGCTCAGCTCGACAATTTGAGACATTGTATGTGTGTGTCTGTCTGTCTGTGTGTGTATGTATCGGACAAACTCTCATTCGTATTTCTCAGGAGTGGCTGAACCGATATTATCCAAACCAATTTTAAATGAAAGACCTATCAGCCAGACAGAACGCTATTAATTTGTCTTTGATCCTGATGATTAGTTTCCAAAGTAGATACAGAACACTAGATTAGGATTGTCGCTGGCATCGGTGGTAGGAACATCGTTGTTTTGATTCCGGGATATACCTGTCAAATAGGCCAAATAAAAAAAGCAAAAAAAATAATCCTCTATCGTCGTTTCATAGCGACGAGTCATTTTTGTTCCTTTTAGCCAGCAACACATTGGACATTCTTGGCCACATTATTTTTCTATCACATTATTTTTCTGTTTGCCTGTTGTTTATTCTGCCGTAAATTTTATGCAAAATCACAGCAGAATAAACGAGACTGAAATGAAAAAGGTAAACTCTGCATTTTACTAATTTGAAGTTCAACTAAACGGTTTGTGGTTACAAGCAGGCCATATTTTTCTGCGTGTACCAAAAATGCGGACCAAAGACTTTTACTAGAGAGACTTTCGATACCTTGACAGATATATACCGAAAGCAAAACAAACATGTTCCGAAACGAAAACAATGGGAACACCAGCGACAAATGCTGAAATATGATGAAATATTTTTATTATTTCGCATAGCCACAAATAAGACCAAAAACATGTAATCTAAAATAACTCCAAAACAGATAATTTTAGGTCAATAGAATCTTCGGAGAATTTAATGGAGGCAATATGCACTTTCTTTTGGTATTGTGCTTTTACTGATCAATCCTCCTACGAGAGAGATATTTTCATGAATTTTCTTGGAAGAGATTGTATTGAAATGATTCCTTCAGCAAATTTGTAGCTGTAACTTTTGCGAATAACTTTACTGAAGGCATACAATATCTATTTTGAATACTTTAACAGTTATGGCTTGTTGTTTGTGGATTGCCCTTTGTCGCCTATTTATTGGTCACTATAGTGATAATCCATTTAAATAAGCCAAATATTATTTCGATAAAACAAATTTTCTCTTTCATTTTTCTTTCTACAACCGCTAGAAATAACCACTGAACAATTCCTAGTTGTCTGAATGGAACTTTATCACTTATCGGTGCAAAAATTTTCATTTGCGTGAACCTTCTGACTGCAAATTTTCTAGCTTATAACCATCGAATCGATCTGGAACATATCTTGGAAAAAGAGAAGCGAAATAAATAACTCCAAGCAACGGCGTAGCCAAGAGGAGGCTTTGGGGTTTAACACCATACCCCCCCCCCCACCACGATCCAAAAAAATATTGGGTTGAAGTTGAAAATTTATTGATGCTGACTGATTTAATTCAATATTACAATAAGAGTTATCTGATTACATTGATAACCTGTTGTTGTAAACATGTTGAGGATTTTTGAAAAATTGTCGGAATGCGATCCTGATATGTAACTGATCTATTGGTCTTGATTTCACAGTTGTCTAATAACATCAATATCAAATACCTGCCTGAAAACATCCCAAGAGAAAATTCCAGAGTTCTGAAATCAATCATAATCCTCAGTGTCACTTGAACTAGACGCAAGTGCGCGCGCCTTACCTCAACTCACCCTAGCACCATTGATGAAGACACCCTACATGAAGCACCTTGGTCCACATACCAAAAGTCAACCCTAACAAACGAGATCGTTGGGCAACTGGAAGTGACAGGTACTTACACTTGTCACTTGGGTGAGTTAGATAAAAGAAGAATAAGTTCTGATCGTAGCAGTCGTCTAAAATCTTGCATATATCTAAAATCTTATCCTAGCTTATATCTAAAATCGTATACTTAGCTTACATCTAAAATCTTATACCTAATCTGCCTAAAAGTGAGTGTGCTGAAATTATAGGTAAAGTTGATTGCTTTTTATTAAAATTTTTTTCTGCTAATAGAACCTTTCTGCAATTAGTGGATTTGCTCTACGTTGTCTTACAACGAGTTTCTATTCCAAATTAATATGCTAATGGAAATTGGTAAGCATTGTATTAAATCTAAATTACCCTCTTATTATATAATTAAATTACTTAATAACTACAGGAATTATATGAACTAAACTAGTTGGCGCGGTGCGAATTAAAACATTAATAATAGCTAAGGGACTAAACGTAAGTTACACATAACCTAAATTTATACACACGTGCCCTATCTCTATTACTTTCAATACTTATACTGTTATGTACATTTGCAGGAATATTATAATCTCGCACATTGAAATCCTACTCTACGGTCGTTTTATTCGAGATTATACTATCGGAAACTACCCTGTTGACTATCGTCAACACTCAGATTTCCTTTCATATTGAGCTCGCTTTTGAAGAGATGTACTGTAATATGGGTCTTTCTTTAATAGTAAGCGAAGTTGGAATTGATTTAACGTCTATGAAATATCGAACTGCTCACCAAAGAATTGCATAACTTTCAACATTTGCTAAACATGTTTTTTATTTTGGGCATGCGTCGAGTTGAGATGAAAATGTAATATGATTAATAACGAGGATAACACTTTCCGAGAGAAATCTATGAAAAATGGCGTTTTTCAATGGACTCTAGCAGGTCCTGATCGATGTTGATGAGCATTTGATTTTTGTTGTATGACCAATTATATGTATAGGTCAAATAAATGTTCAAAAACAGTAATCTAAGGACAAAATAATATCATTTTGAAACCGCCAATTTCGGAGGTTTGGTATCTTCGATGAGTTTTACAAACATTAAACAGCACATCATCTGATAAAATAATTTTGACGTTATATCCTCTAAGAAGTATTTATGGAGAATTAGCTCAGGTTAATATTCATGTCTACAATAAAGTTTCAAATACCTGTCTGAAAACATTCCAATAGAAAATTGAAAAAGTTCTGAAATCAATCATAATACTCAGATTTCCTTTCATATTGAGCTCGCTTTCGAAGCGATGTACTGCAATACTATTACTAAAATTACTACTTTGTTACTATTTTCTGAAATATTAATTCTGCATAATTTTAAAATTTCAAAAATTATGGTTTCGGAATTATACCGTTTGGACAGTAAGTTCTATTTTCAACAAACCCCCACCAATCAGAATTTCTGGCTACGCCGCTGACTTCAAGTAAGTAGAAACAAATTCGTTCTGCATTCGTTTTCAAGAAACTTCTTCGAATACTGAATATTTATTATAATACATTGAAAAACCGATTTTATGAGCCACATATGAACATATGTTTGATGGGCTCTAGCAGAAGAACAAGACTGAATTCGAGTACATCCTCTCTTGAGCATGATTTCCTTATCATGAAGATGGAAATATGCAAAAATAAAAAGTTCATCTTTTTAAAATTTTATGCTAGAACACCCCTTTAAGAGAAATTTATATTAAAAAAACAGAAATAGTTATCAGACCACATCAAGGGACGGGAAGAATATTTTAACAGCTTCTATTAATTATAAAGAAAAAGAAAATTGCCCGATTTAGTCAATGTCCACATTTTGTCAGCCTAAATACACCATCAGACTGATAAAAACGGGTCTTTACTGTATGTATTATTCACTGTGTCCCACATTAATAGGTACATTCCACTTTTGTGGTTTTTGATTGCATTTAACTTATAACAATTTTTAGGTACTTTTAGTTATTTTATCGACTTCTTCCAAAATTTGGCAAACCTATTCCAATTCATATACCAATTAATTGGTATACTTAAGGGTTTATATGTTGCAGATAGAGAAAATACTGAAATTTTCAGCTTTTTTTCCTAGACAATATTACGAAAGCTAATTAAGCAACTTTCCCTAATAAGTTTGTGTAAATTATAAACTATTTGAATTTTTTTAATAGTTTTATTTTTTATTAAACCGTGACTTTTTAATAAATAGTGACCGTCGCTTCACAACGTAGTTTATTTTTCATGGCTTGCGGTGAGAACGATCTCTCGAATCGCTGAACTGAAAACTATGAAATAGAAGTTAATTTTTAGTATTCTTTCCAGATTTAACACGTCGCGCAAATGGCTCTGAATTAGACCCGCTGGTGCCCTAAGACGATTTCGCTAGATTTTCAGAGCACTGCACACCCAGTGCATTAACGCAAGTGACGGAAGGTTATCGAAAAGTTCCGTGAAAATGAAAATTTCAGTAATGATGATGATTTTCCCAAACGGTGCGGTTTCGAGAGGTTTTCATTTGTTCTATGGCATTATATTTCTTTTTAGCTCCCATTGCTAACCCGCTGACTGGCCTTTTCTGTGTAACTGGTCTACTTGCAACTGTTGCTAACATCGAAACGTAAACCAATCCAGAAAAACCGACCAACTTGACATGTTTCTTCAAACACTTGTTTCTAGAGTGACCGAAATCAAAAGGCGTTTTATGATGATTTATCAATCAATGTTTGCATCACTCTATCAATAATCTTAAACAATTACAATAGTATTGATCCTGCCTTATGCCCGCCCTAAATTCAGTCACGACACACCCGTTGAGTGCCCACCAATCTTTTTCTGTCAATTTACATTATTTTTTATTCTTTTAACCTTCATCCAACCATACCCCTGTCTACAGGCTTGAATCATATATGCCAATTAAAAGACTACTGCTTGTAACGCTGATGGAAGTAAACCCAATTCGATCAAACTTCTACACCCGATCATGAAACTACTGCTGAAGTTGCATTCCTCAATAATTCAGTTGCGTAGTTAGAAAATTGGCTCGAGAAAAAGTTTTCTATTGTTCGAAGGATAAGGATGAGCCGAATTTTTTCCAGTTCAATGTTAGTTCAGTCATACCCCAAACCTACACTTTTTTATCACTCCACTGGTGGTGGTGGCGTCCCACCTGCTGATTCAAGGAATATACAAAAAGGAATAATCACTTCTGCTCGACGATGTCACCGAAAGCAAAAGTTGTCCTCGTAAAAAAACGGCGAGTTAGTGTCGAGTCGAAGTCTAGTCTGAAGTATAAAAAAGAGAGCTTGCTAAATCGAGAAATGGCAGCTAGAAGAGTTTTCTTCTGAGCTACGGCCACAGCTACTATGCATATAACGCTGTGACAAAGTATTCGCTATTAAATAGGGGGAAAAAGAGAAATAAATCATGCGAAAGTTTGTTTTTCGGATGAAACAAGTAAAGCAAATTTATACGACTTCTACCAGCTAGGTGAGCATGAATGATAACATCGTTCTTTTTGCTGTTGGAGATCGAAATCGAAATGACACGAAGAGGGGCTGCATAGATAAAGCAAAGACGAGATAGAACCGTTCGGAAGACAAGTTCAAATGGAATTGAGAACGGTACCTGATTGGACCCACTGGAACTTGTTAGCTTTATTTCTCGAAATTTGATACGTGGTGTTAGAACAAAGTGAAATAATTATTTGGGCTATAAGTGTCATTTACATAGACGATGAACAAAAAAATCAATCGCAGCTTATGCGAGCGTTACATCGTTCGTTTGAAACCAAGTTTGTGTAAAACGGTTCAGCCAATTCCGATAAAAGTGAGTGACATTATTTGA
Source organism: Topomyia yanbarensis (assembly GCF_030247195.1). NCBI lineage: Eukaryota > Metazoa > Arthropoda > Insecta > Diptera > Culicidae > Topomyia > Topomyia yanbarensis. Next base: position 113,472,620 of record NC_080671.1, read on the forward strand.
CACACACATACATCCATACACACACATGATGTGGGGGGGGGGGGGGTCCGGAATAAGACAGTTTGTTCGGTGTTCCTGGTTCCGTTAAGTCACTTTTAACGGCTAAATGAACTACATTTAGAGGTATGAGCTCCGGACTCTTTCCCGGGCAACAGGCAAAACCACCAGTCGGGGTTTCTTCCGGTGAACGACACGGTGGTAATACCAGGTCACAAGCTTCCAGTCAGCTCAAGAAAAATCTGCGGAACCTGGGGAGGATTTGACATTGCGCTCTGTTATATCTCCACAAAAAAACCACAGATCCACAAGCAGCTCTGTACAAGCGATTCGTGTCACTTCCAAACCACTTCAGCCCAACATCAGGAGTGCCAACCGGCACATCAGCATCGATACCGGTAAGTTCCTGATTGTGGCATACTGGTTTAATAGACTTACAACAATGGACAAGATTTGGACAATGGATTGGATCTTACGACATTGGGTAGACAGGTGGGTTGTTCTATTCCCTGAGCAAGGAAAGATGACACCGATTTAAAATGGCGCGTGGGATAATAGTACGGCTGCTCCCGTCCCGGTAAAACCTTGGCAGTCCTTCGAATATTTTTTTCACTATCCCAGCAAATACACAATACAACTCTGTGGTTGCTATGGTCGTCCATCAATTTTGGGCTCGGGCCAGAATAGATGACCTAAATGAATTAAAAGTGAAAATTACATCTAACTAGGCTTTGAAGCGACTAATCCGTTTGTAAGAGATAGGTTGGTGAGGTCAGCAAGCTCGCCAAAATCAACGATATTCTCACTGTTACCGTACTCCAAGGTGGACAGTGCAGCAGTTCAGCTTAATGCTGGAGCAGTTTACCGAGCAATTGATCGACCGAAAGCCGGTAGCCATTGCACAGTGGTCAAAAAGAGCAAAAAAGGGGGTTTTTTAGATTACGTCAAAACGGTTGACTTTAGCAATATGGTGTCTTTGAGAAAGTTTCTTGGAGTAGAACTCCCCTTTTTTTCTTTCTTATCGATTTGATGATTAATCCCCTTAATAGTGAGTAACGAAATTTATTTTCTTGAATTATTCAGATAGATAAATACTTACTTCAGCAAAGTTGTAGAGAAACTCATTATAAATATTTTACCTTAAGACTTCAACTCTCTATATTTTAAGCTTTTTGAGATATGGGACATAATTTGTAAAAAGCCCCTTACAACAGTTTTTTCATCATAAGTTTTCTTCTAGATTTGTTCCATTGTATAAATTTTCTAGAACATTGTTTGGATTATTAAACTGCATTACTTTGCCGAAGACGGAAACTTGCTATCGCTAGTATGTGTGGAGATATTCACGTTTTGCCTTTCTCCTATAGAAAGGCTATGCAATCACTCTGAAAACCGACTTCTTAACCGAGGCCCGGAGGGCTGAGTCTCTTATCGGTTGCTCAGGAATGGCTGAACCGATTTTTTCAAAATTGGTTTCAAATGAAAGGTACAACGTTTCCATAGGCTGCTATTGAATTTTATTTAATTCCGACTTCCGGTCCTGGAGTTATAGGTTGAAGGGTGGGGTCACGCATGAAATTCCCATATAAATCGGAATCAGCATGGTATCTAAAAGATGCAAAACTTCATAAAATGTGTTCGAAAATGTTTGGATTTATGCCAAATATCACATTAGACAACTTCGGCGGAACCGGAAACTTCGGAAAGTGGTTATGTTCCTGAGTTGAATTCACATCTGCTTCTCAGAAATGTCTAACTCGATTTTCACAAAATCAGTCTCAAATGAAAGCTAGAATATGCCTATTGAATGCTACTAAATTTCTTTTGAATCGGTATTCTGGTTCCTGTGTTACGGGTTGAAGTATGCGGCAACATGCGAAATTTCCATTTAAAGCGATAGTCAATAATGTATAAATAATGCAAAAATAATTAAAATGAGTTACAAATTGCTTAAATTGTTGGCCGATACTCTTATACCATTCGAATCACTTCGTTGAGTTCGGAAAACATGTGTGATCGTATGTGTGTATATCTGTGTGTATGTGTGTGAACAACAATTGCGCATCGGTTACTCGGAGATGACCGAACCGATTTTCTCAAAACAAGTCTCAAATGGAAGGTATAATATGCAGTTTGGTATAGTATTGCCCCCCACTTACCCTAACACTAAACACAAATTTTTGAAATCTCAAAGGCCTCCTATTGTGACAAATAGCAAAGTAAACTCAGATGCCAAATTTCATATTATTTGGACAATTTTAGACCTCCGTCCACTTTGTCAACCTAATCCCGGTCTATCCTTCCATCACACACCATCTTTCCCTAAACCCACCTTCCCCCATCAATTCCCCCCATCCCCTAAGAAAATTTCCTAGTTCCTCCAAAAGAAACTTCCCTCGTAGGTCTGTAAAGGCAGTGAAAAATTTGGTTTGAAATGATTTTGAGTTTGAAAATTACTTTAAAATTGAAACTAATTTAAAACTTGTTAACAAGTTGAAATTTTTTGGTGGGATCCGGACCCCCCGAACCCACATTCTGGATCCGCTACTGGGTTCAAGTGTTTCAGCTTTGACACATAGCTTCTCAAATTCCTGGCTGTCGATTCATTGTATGTATGTGCAAATCGTATTCAATATGTAATGGACATTTCCAACTTTATATAAAAAAAAAACAGTCATAAGATAATGTTGCGATTTCGTGAACTGAACAATGAAGCTCCTAAAATTATGAATAATAAACCTCGAATTCATGAAACTATTTGTGTTTTCAAAAAACTAGTTCGCCCCGAATATATACATGGCGGTACATTAGAATGTTTGGTTAGGGTACTGTTTTTGTTCCCTGGGCATATTAAGTTTTTGTTGTGATTCTAGTTCATGATTTGGGAATACACAGCCGACAGTCAAATGATGTTCATGATTTCAAGAGCTTATTCGCGATTTTTGTGATGTCTCATCACGTCATTGTGCTATCTTATTAATGAGTTTACTATCGCATTTGTCTCTTAGACTAGCGGGATTAATATTCATGATTTCAGAATCTTAGTCGCAATTTTTGTAATTTCTATTCATGTTATCGTGATATTTTAGTTATGAGTAGAGTGATTCATGTTCATGATTTCAGGATCTTAGTCATGATTTTCGTAATTTCTGTTCGTGTTATCGTAATGTTTTATTTTAGAACTTACTTCCAAATTTGACACGAAGAGTAATATGACTAATGTTCATGATATCAGCAGTTTTATCATGGTATTCGTAAATTCTCTTCGCATAATTGTGATCTGTTAATTTTGGTTACTATTGGTTTTTTTATTCGGAATAACGTGACAATATGAACTGGATCATAAAATTGTGACAGATGCGCGATATCTTTGAATTATATCACGCACACAATTTGGGATTCTCAGCGCAGTTTTCGTTTTCTATCCAGATTTCACCATTAACCTTATCAAACAAATATCGATGTTCGAGGTCCTAATAGTTTTTTATATATAATGCTCGTGTCTATTACTATGGTCGCTAGCAGCAAAATATTTCCTAAAACAGTGCATGTAGTAAAAATGATTCCACAAATAATTCTCCAAATTTTGTGAAAGAGTTCATGGGAAAATTTCATTATTATGTTGCATGAAATTGTAAATGATTAGCGATATCTTCTAAATATCACCAGCACGCAAAATAGATTGTAAATCATGTACTAGGCATATACATGAATACACGAATAATCTTTATTTATTTCTTGAACTATTTCACAAAAATGAACGTGAGTTGTGACTTATACTAGATATCATGAACCAGTTCACGAATACATTAATTATATTTCATGATTTCGTAAACCATTTCACGAGCACCGCATATTCGTATCTAATATATTAGAGATCATGAATTAGTTCACGAGAATTAAATGGATTCATGAAAACAATTTTGAATTTCGCGAAATAGTTCATGAGAACATATACAGAATATTTTGATTTTGTGAACTTCTAAATCCATGAAAATCATCATGAGTCAACCTTTGGTTTTATGAATGATGTTCATAAAGTTGTGAACTAGTTCGCGTACTGAAAATCGAATTAGAAATGACTTGGCGGAAATCGTGACTGAAGTTCACAAAGCGAAAACAAATAGTTCCACTAAAATAAGCGTTATGCGGGCGTTACTAAGGGGAAATTGAACATAATTATAAAACACATAATTTTTGTTCATGATCCTGTTTTCATAACGTAAAAACCTGTTTTAATCCACCTAGCGGTGCAATTGTGCCTTTCTCAATCATGAACACGAGAATTTTGTAGTTGCTTATATTTATTAAAAGCTTTCAAATGTATACATTACAATTTTATTATACATGACTTGGAAACTATATACAAGAAAAGAAATCATTATTCGAGTTCTAAAATTTTGCAAAAGAAAAACCAGCCACGGTATTATTGAATTGAAAAAAGAAGCGAAATTTGTTAAGTCCCAAAAAGTCGATTTTTATAAAAAAAAATTTAGAGATAACATAAAATCTCGACGTTTCATGCATTTTAAAGATGTTTGGCATCAAAAATACGATTTCGATTTCTAAAGTTTCATGGGGTCCCCCCCCATGATAAAAATTATGAGATCCGGCTTACATGGGAATTTCATATGTGACCGGACGATTTAGTCTATATTTCCGTAACCATATAACCGATCCGTACAAAATTTTATATACATCTGTGGGGATATTATAGCTATCATTTGGGACTAAGTTTGTGAAAATCAGCCCAACCATTTCCGGGAAACTGATGTGAGTTCGTTAATTTCGAAAGATGGCGGTTTTTCCCGGGCACTTCCGGAATCGTCTTTGGTGGTCAATGTAGTCAACGAAAGTTTGGTTGGCCGTCGGTGACCTAGAACTGCAAATTTAAGTTGTTTGAGAGATATTTTAGCTAAATTTTTACCTTTTTTGCTTTCATCGGAGCATCGGTTTGAATCGCAATTTGCTATGTGATCGTACGCCACAACCCGTAACTCTAGAACCGGAAGTCGGATCGAGATGAAATTGAATAGCCATTAACGGGGGCGCAATATCTTTCATTTGAGACTAAGGTTGGTTGAATCGATCTAGCCATCTCCAAGAAACCGATATGACTGTTATTCTGAATTTAGATACTTCCGCCGGGGTTTCCGGAACCGATGATGGTGGCCAATGTGGCCAAAGAGACTTTGAATGGATGTTAGTGACCCAATTCTACAAATCGAAGCAGTTGTGGTCATATTTTGGAAATTTTTTCACCTTTATACATTCATTGCAGAATTTATTAAAATCGACATTTTCTGCGTGATCGTGCTCACCACCCTGTAATTCTCAAACCGGAAGTCGGATCCATTAGAAATTCAATAGCAGCCTATGGGAACGTTGCACCTTTCATTTGAGACTAAGTTTGTCAAAATCGGTTCAGCCATCTCTGAGAAAAATGCGTGACACTTTTGGTCACATACACACACAGACGCACACACACATACATACATACACACATACATACACACGCACAGATATTTGCCGAACTCGACGAACTGAATCGAATGGTATATGTCACTCGGCCCTCCGGGCCTCCGTTAAAAAGTCGGTTTTCAGAGCAATTGCAATACCTTTCTATTGAGAAAGGCAAAACATGGTTGTTCCAGGATTCATGGCACTTTATTCACGATTTTGGGAACATTTTTTTCTGTGTAGATTGGATTAGTGAGAAATGCACAATGGAACCGCTAGGTGGTTTGAAACAGGTTTTGTACATTTTTCCTACTCTCTAAAAAAAAAAACAAACAGGCAGACATTGTCCCTACTCGACGAACTGAGTCAAATGGTATATGATCCTCAGCCCTCCAGATCTCGGTTGAAATGTCGATTTTCAGAGCAGAAAGTAAAAAATGGATCAGAAAATGTTTAGTGTGACTCTTCAACTCATAACGCTGGAACCGTAACCCCGATCTGAATGAAATTCGACAATAGTTGGTAAGGATACTATATCATTTAAGATTTAGTTTATGAAAATCGAGTCAACCATTCGGGGAAATAGATATTATTTTTCCTTATTTATTTCGACTAATATGTAGTCACATTTTCTTACATATTTTTTTAGCAACATTCATTTAGCTAGAGATTACTTACTAGGGAAAGTTATGAAAATTTTGAACCATAATACTCAAGTGAGAGCAAGCATGTGAAATATACAGATCGCAAAATTAAAAGTGGCAGGTTCATTAGAGACAGGCTTAAAATCTTACGGACTAATCTTTTGTCTTCTGTGGGCAGGAGTCGAGCATAGATAGCATTACTACGTATCGCTCACGTCTACCAACATGTCTCATGGCAAAGACAGACAGACTCCCTCTTTAGTGGTTCTCATAGCAAGTCTGTCTTTGCCCTGAGACATTTTGGTAGACTTGAGCGATTCGTAATAGTGCTGTCTATGCTCGACTCATGCCAGCAGAAGACAAAAGATTAGTCCGTAAGATGTTTATTTAATTCAGTGAGTGTATTACCAATTTATACGGAAATTTTGCGTATAACCGCACTCTTGAGCCCGTAACTCTGGAACCAGAACTCCGATCCAAATAAAACTCAGTAGTGATGGCGGTGTTACACCTTTCATTTGAGTATAACTTTGCTTAATCAGACCAGCCATCTCTGCGAAAAATTATTTTCAAAGTGATTGCATTACCATTCCTTAAATGAGAAAGGCAAAATGAAATATACTTTGCTCATTATTACTACATAACCAGCGTGCACTTAATCATGTTTCACAAATTGTGACCGTTCCACCATTTAGAGACGACCCTGAGAACAGATAAAACAACGGAGTTAGTAATTCCCTCTTTCGCGTTTTTTTTGTGGTTCAAAGTATGGATATAATATGTCAATTAAAACAGAAGCTGTGAACGTGGGATTTTTTTGATACTAGTCTAGTCTAGTATACACATACACAGCCAATACATATAGGGATACTGGAAAATTGCAAACGTTCGCCTACATTTTTTCTTGTCAATATTAATGTTTGTGGCACATATGGTACGCGACACAACCATTGAAGCGGCCAAGCCAACTGTGCAGCATGCAATGTAGAAGATGATTCAAAAATATACGGCAATCAAATCATTCATTTAGTGAAGAATTTAATCAACGAATCATTTTGAACCATGAATAAGGAAGAAACGTGGACAACCGTACCGACCGTTTCAGTTTAAAGGGGGAGTGAGTTGACTAAGAAGGTTAATGTCACTCCTTTGGCCCAATCTTCCTGGGATGGGACAGAGGTATTTCGAACTGCCCTGGCTAATAAGCCTAGGTAATAGCACCATTACTCGCTCTCTGAAATAAAGAAAGAGAAAACCAATCGCCGAGTTATGTTGTACAGTGAGTTGCATAAAATGAATGGACCAAAATTGAACTGAACGCAATAAAATTGTTTGTATGGGTTGGTTATGGTTGGTTTTAACAAAACAATCATATGAAAACACGATGATATTATCGTTAGATATAGGAACAATTTAAAGATGTTTTATAAAGAAACGAAATGAAACTATCTCACCGAATTTCAGTAACTGCGATGGACAATCGTCGGAACTATGATATCTATAAGATCCATTTGGCCTTTATCCACTTGAAATCCGGCCCATCTTTTTCAGCAATCATGATTCCTACGATGTAGATTTTACTACTCCGCCAAAGCCAAGTTCATCTTAAGAAAAATACGATCGAAGCCGACTCATATCCGTTGTTTAGAGGCTAAAACCAGTTAATTATTCGAGACAATCTTCAGAATACGCCCGGGTACTTGAGCGCCAGCGGAAAACATGCGGTATTGGCCTATCACTCCCGCGAACGTTCCTTTCACACCCGAAGTATTTTTTTGAAATTTTTCAAGCTCAACACTGCATTTTGATGGCAGCTGAAATTTTTCACATCCACGTAAGACTACTGCCGTAAACATGGGTATTTTTTAGATACCCGAAACAAACTAGTTTGAAGATCGAAAAGATATTACAGTTTAAGTTCACTGTTCTGTATATCTCATTTCATTCCAGTTCATTTTTGTGGTACTACAATTTGCACGATTATTGTGTAATTTATGAATCATAAAACCTTTCCAGCCCAGATCATCGCACCGAACAATTCCCATGGGCATAGATTAATGGGCCCTATAATTTATGGCGCATAGTGTGAAAAGTGAAATGAAATGGACTACACGATTCTGTATGCTGTGCGCACTGTGATGGTGAGTGATACACTAGGCATCCTTTATCTGCATACCAACCTAACCGGACTGACTGGCGGCAGGATGAGGGAATGCATGATTTTGGTGATCCGCCGGAGATGATTTTTTTCCGGCGGGCTTTCGGCTTTAGTGCAAATCTCCGGAATCGCTGACAAAGGAACGCAAATTTCGCATTCACTCATGGTCGGCAAAATGTCGATTTGAGAATCGTATATATTTGGAGGGTGATTGTGTGTATGCGGGAAAGCATATGGTTGCTGAATGGATGGCATTTTGAATATACTCGGTGGTAAAAAGCGTTACGGAAAGCGGAAATGGCGCTAAGATATACGATCACAACAGTTATGGAACGGGAATACAAAATGAGTACAGGGAATTGAAATAAGAATGAAACGTGATGGAATGTTAGATTTTTTGAGTGAAACTTTACGATAGAAGTTCAAAAATTACATTGAATCTAGCATTCATATTGCAGTTCCTCATTTTCTTCATTAATACTTGCGTCGTATTTTTACTTTGAGCTCATTCAAACTATAATCAGAAAATCACGTACATAATAATTAATTACCTCACGCACTTCATTTCACTGCAATTGCCAATTTATTGGACCGCGTTTATCTTTTTAACCGCCATAAATTTACAACCTCACCCTCATAGCAATCAGAAACAACCTGCACGTTATGAATAAAATATAATTCAACCCACCATTCCCCAATTGGTCCACGATAAGATAAAATCTGTGCAATATTTGGGGAAACAGATTTCCATCCCATCATGGGATTGGCTTTTGAAAGCAGCAAATTGCTCCCGCCGCGGTCACGCTCGACGATTTGCGGTCAACCAACGACGCTCAGCGCTGTACCTACCCTAGAAATGGGGGGTGAGTTTATCGTGGGGTACCACAGAGTAGACCGCCATCGTTCGTCCCTACCGGCGGCAGGTTCCAGGATGCCGGCTGGTTCGAATAAAGTGAGCAGCAGTACCATCATGGACTAGCAATTAATTAGTGCTGATAATTAGGAAAATCCACAGTTCAATCGGAGTAGCATAATGCAGTGTGCGCAGGGTTTTCGTGCGTGATGCACGTGGTTGGTTGTGTTCATGTGCGAGAAGTGATTTACCTACTGGTGCAAAAGTTAAGTAATTTGCAATGAGTCATGACCCTGTTGCTGTGGGAATGCAGGGGGATGGGAAGAGATGGCAGCTGCTATGCTCGGTTGCCATGTAAATGGTTGTGGTAATTGAATGGAAGTGAACAAACTATATTAGCCGATTAGGAAAGCAGATATTCGGATTCGTGTAATATGGTACACAAACAACAGGAAAGTGCTGCGAAAAAGAGTCGATTTAGAAGAAGTAGAGGGTAAGTTTTATAAAAATTATTTTTAGGGTGACTTTGATGTATCATCGACACAAATAAATAATTATGTAAAACTTGGTTGTACCCTTCTAAAAATTTCTTAATTTTTACCTTCAGGTCACTCCATTAATCCTATGGAAGTCGCGTTATTGTCTACATTTAGGCGATCGTTCGAAGCTCGAAGACGATTCCACGTAAATTTCAGATCTTTATGCACTTAGTGCACGAAGAGACGCCCGGGAGCGTAAGGTTAAGCTATTTTCGATTATTTTTAGACACGATTATTTGTAACTCTATTTTTGGAAAAATTAATTAGATTGTTCGAACAATTATTTAGGTTAAATTGCACCCATTTCAAATTTAGTAATAATTAATCCGGAAATAATTTTTCTTTTAACTAAAGAACTTTTCTTAACAATGCAAAGAAATTATACTCGACGCCAAGTTTCAGTCCGAAATAAATGTTGCGTTAAATTTTGGGTGGACCACCTTTTTCTGCAGTAAGCGCACTTATGATTTTTGCGAATCTTGCCAGTCATCGTGTACTGGTACTTCACTATAGTGACAGTTTGTTAATCCATCATTTGACTCTTCAAATGACATATTTCTACGCCCATCGTGTTGTCCCAGATAGTAAGCCGCGCTTAATGAGGCATCGTCACACTGAGCCAAAATAAATATTGGTACGCATACTGTTAGGTTGAACTTGAAAGTAATACTTTTAAATTAATCAAGAATAATAATCAAAATAAAAGTTTTCCTTTTAAGCAATTGAAGAATAGTAATCAAAAGAATAGTTATGTTTTCAAACTAAGAGTATGTGTTGGTTGTTTTTGCCTTACTCATATAGAAAGGAGGGCCGAATGTCATATGCCATTCGACTCAGTTCGTCGAGATCGGAAAATATCTGTATATATGTATGTGTGTATGTGGAAAAAATTTCACCTCTATTTCTCAGAGATGGCTGGACCGATTTGCACAAACTTACTTACAACCTTCCCATCGGCTGCTATTAAATTTTTTGTTGATTGGACTTCTGGTTTCGGAATTACGGGTTGAAGAGAGCGACCACACAGCAAATTCCCATATGAACTGAAATGAAAAATTCTCAAAGGGGAGAGTAAGGGAAAATTTCAAAATCGAATTTGTATTTTGGATGCCATATGACTTTGAAATGCATGAAACGTTGAGATTTATTGTATTTGGCTTGTATAAGCTTAAGTAGGAGTATGCAGTAAGGGGTTGCTACTTTAAATTTATAACTAGTTTAAAATTTCTTAACGGATGGAAGATCCTTTATTCGCCGCTGGTTTCAAGCAATGTTTTAGTGTCGAGACATAGTATTCTTGTTGGATTTATTTTGGCTAAGCAGTCATTCACTATTTTTGAACTTCGTATTTATTTATCCGACGTTTCGGCACTGTATAGCGCCATCTTCACGGGAAACTATGGGTAACATTGTAACATGCATTAACTTAACTTTAAACATCGAACCCAAAGGGTTACTTACAATAATATAGTTCGTATGCAATTTTTAAAATTTTTTGACTCTAGCTTGTCATAGGAATTTAGCGAGTAGTTTTTCATCCTAAAATAGTTATAGTAGATTTAAAATAGAATTTTTGTATAAAAATCACTAGCTTACAAAATAAATTATATCTCTCCTGTGGTTCTTTTGGAAACAATCTGGCGGATAAAATGGCTTTGAAAAGTTTATGCTATTTGTCTTTTTGTGTATTATTGTCTTTGGCTATGGTTTGAGGGTAAAAGATTGTGGGGAACTGCTGCATAGGCTGTATTGAGCCCGTCGAGATCTACTCTCTTATTTACGGTATTGAACGTGTTGTTTATGTGACACATTTCTAGGAATGGTAGAGTGTGTGTATGAATGGTACGATCGATGATAGTAGTGTTATCGAAATCAAAGTAGTGATCGTGTTTGATACAGTGGTCGATGAGAGCTGTTTTCTCTCTCAACTCACTCAGTTCGACTTCGGTACTTTGGTTTGAGTTGGTTAGACGGTGCCATTTGTTTACATTTGATTTATATCCAGCCAGTCGGCTGCTGAGCTTGTTCTGGGTCATTCCTATGTAGAAGCTGCTACAGGAGCCACAAGCAGGGCCGTCGAGAGCCGCGTCGGGCCCCAAGGCTTGTATTACTGCCGGGCCCTTTTAAACCGTCTAGTTCAGTATGAGTTAGGGCCGATTTCTTCACCCTCGCTTAACTTTTAAACTAAGTTCACCAGTATGTTTGAACCTGGCTTAAGCGCTAAGCGAAGATTAAGAAATCGGCCCTTAGTAGCTCTTCAGCCAAGGGAAACTCGTGAGCAGTGCTACGAAAATTCAAAATCAGCTACCTATTTCTGCTTGCATTTACTGAAACCGACATTCAGATTCAACGCCTCCCTCATTCATTCACTTTCCAACTGACTGAAATTCCATGCAGAATCGAACGCTTGAGTGCAGAGGAAATATAAATTCATTCACCAACCAAAACATTCATTTGTTATTATGTCGACAGTTTGAAGGCAGAAGATACCATCTTCTACATTTTCGAGCATAAGTGAACTGCGTAATCTATATCTGGTGCACTTTTGCTCAATAATCCCTCTCAGAGCTAGCATAGAAATAAAATTCACTTTGCTTCTGAAATCGAACATGTCCGTACCTGAAAGCGCTGCGTCGGGAGATCGAATGACGATGGAAACGAATAAAAAATTGCATTCATCGCAGCGGGCATGAATTGAATTTCGTTTTCTTTCAAGTTCATGCAGCGATGTCAATTTTTTTTGAGCTCTGCTCGTGAGTCCATGGTTTCAATTAGTCTCCGGTTGACTCATATTGCCGCATCCACAGATAGCGTGCCAGACAGGTGAATTTCGACAGCTTTTTATCCCATGGTATGTAAATCGGGTAAAATTGCCATAGCTTCGAATTTTTTAATTTGCGGGTACTCAGGAATCAGTAGCGTCTAGCTCAAATTTCACATGTTGATCGGAGATTTGTGCCTTGTCATGAATCGTCTTTTCATGATTTCAGTGATGGGAAGGATTGGGGAAGTGGTAAAGTTACGAGTAAGGAATATACCCAAGAGATCACGAAGCATTATTTGATGGCTGTAGATATGTTGTATATGCACATACAAAACATATCATTGCAGCTTCATAGTTCTATAGAGATCATTAAATGGCGAAAAGGCGAAAAAGTGTGCCAGAATAGAGCTAGTTCAGAAACACCTTAGGGTATGTTCAGGAGCGTTTTATTTTATATAGGAGTTTCAAAGTAGAACTGGAACTGAAACAATCACATCCCCAGCTGTTTTATTATTTCGAACAGTTTTGTTTCAAAATTCAAAACTGTTATACGACGCCGTTCTATTTGTGGCTGATTTTAAAACACGTTTAGAACTGTGTTTTAAATACACTCAAAGTTTTCAGCAGTGGCACTCCGAACAGATAGACTGGGGAAAAATAAATTTGAATGCAGTAACGCTGAAGGCATGGCGAGACATGAATTTTAAACTGAATAGAACACCCGCTAAAACTGCTGCTGGGGACAGAAAGTTCCAGTTTTAAAATTTCCAGTTTTATATTATAGAACTGTCAAACTTATAAATCTAAAACTGAAACTCTCCTGAACATGCTCTTAGTGGTTGTGCGCAATGTTAACATAGAGCCGTGTTTTTTAAAAATAACTCTTCCCTTCTTTAAGGTTGCACAGAGAATGCGTAAAATTCGCAAACGAAAAAAGCAGTTTTTTTCCACACCGTATGTCAGATCTTCGTAAAAATCAATCAGCGTATGTAGAATGTTGTTACTGTACTGCTGATTGATTTTTATGAAGATCTGACATACGGTGTGGAAAAAAACTGCTTTTTTCGTTTGCGAATTTTACGCATTCTCTGTGCAACCTTAACGACAGAGCAAAAGAAAAAAAATAACTTTAGATAACGTACCCACCCTTCCTCTCATCTTTCATTTGACATACTGACTGTTTAAATTGACGATTTAGTGCCTACAGAAATGGGATTCGATCCGCTGTCGCAGACTTCGTCTCAATTTGGTATACGCGTTTGATCACACACGTTTGATTTCACTGATCGGTGAAAAGATTTGCATGTATACTTGGTTTAATCCAAACTCTACCTAGATGTTGGTTTAAATTACGCAAACGTCTATTGTGGATTATATTTGCATTTGTATTTTTTCGAAAAATCGTGCAGAATTGGCATTTTGATTTTAATTTTATTGCATCATCATTTATTACATGAAGGCATATGAGTTTAGGTAACTATTGGAACGCATAAGTATGTATATTTGTTATTATTCGGTATCTCAAAGCACTATGAGAAGATTCTATATTAGCGCTTAGAGTTCTCTATAAAAGCTTCATAGTATTTATCTTCAAAAGCTTTTAAGCACGAGGTCTATGTTCTGTAGGCCGATATAGCGCTAGATTAATTGCTTTACATTTTAGGTGTATTGAAGCATTAAAAATACTTGTATATGGCTAGTTAGCAATGGAAATGCAAACTTCTAGCTTGTCTAGAGTTTTAAAGTAGTGCCTATGGTTACGTGGGTAACGACTCAAAACAATTAAAACAGAACATTCTACACTCCTGGAAGGATGCTGAACGATCTGCAGGTGCTACGATAACAGGAGTAATACTTCCATTTCCAACCCCCGGAGCGTTTTAGAATTTTTATTTTAACAGTGAGTGGATATATTTCGTTTCGCGAAACATACACCTCTGCTTGATTGATGGTCTGGAACATAATCAGCACGCTATGTCAAACATGGTGAAATTGTACAGTGTAAACATTGGCCATCTTTCGCTCCATTTGTACTTTTAACAATAGATCTGAAGGTACATCTCGAAAAGTGAACAGGAATACAGTTTAACCACAATAGTCCACTTTCTGCTTCTAATCATCATTTTTTTCGACATAGTGGTAAGAAAAGTACACCTACTATAACCGTAAACAGCACGCCGTTATCTTATGCCAAACCACAAACGGCTAGAAAACCAATATCTACGGATCTGGCAGGAACAAATATTCACTCAACAACAATCACGCCCAGTGTCTCCCACTCAACAACCGGCACCATCAGCAAAGAAGCGAATGTAGAAGAGGACGGATGTGCAGGGCCGTCGAGAGCCGCGCCGGGCCCCGGGGTTTGAAGTACTGACGGGCCCCTACCATATATGACTTCTTATTTCAATATCGATTAGAGAAATTATACGGATGCAACCGTTTCAATTAAACTATTTGTTATGAAAATTGTTTATTTGACACGATTCAACGCGTTAGCTTAACAGAGTCGTCAGTATTTTAAACATAGATGGAAAAAATAAAAATTAATAAAGGAATATTTGTGTCTGGCCATTAGAATGACTTGCGTCCGATTTACCATTCCAATTGGAAACCTTTTTTGTGGCATTGCCATACAGTCCATATCGGCATTGTTCATGCTCCCTTGACGCACAATAATGCTGCCCAGAATCAGAGCTTAGAAAAATTGACATCCCTTCGTGAGCTAGAAAGAGAAACAAAATTCAATTCATGCCCGCCGCGATGAATCGAATGTTTGGTTTGTTTCCCTCGTCCTTTGCTTTTCGGTACAACGCATTCATGTTCGCATATGTTCGGTTTCAGGAGCAAACTGAATCTTGTTTCTATGCTAGCTCGTCGCTGTTGTGCTATCTTATGACAAGCACCATTTAGCACATTTCGAGAAAAACGATTTTTAAAGTTTGAGATTGAATATCTTGAAACTTAGAAATTGCACAAACAATTCAAAGAAGGCAATTGATGCTTCTATCTATTCTGTATTAATCTCTCAAATATTACGAAGATCGGTTGACTATGTTGCGAGTTTTCACTATAAATGTGAACAAAAGTCACACTTACACGTGCCATAGGCGTGTATTGATGACAAAATTTGTAGGGTGTCATAATCGTGCATGGAAAATTTTCCATAGAAAAAAATCAGCAATTATTAACTTTTATTCATATCTTTGGCTTCATTTGGTCTATGAACAATCGATGAGATGCATTTTGAAGGAGATGAGTGAGGGAATCTAGAAAAAATAGTTATTTTTGGTTACAGTGTTGCCAAATATGCTACATTTCCAGTTTAAAACTTAACTTGCATTTTTCTCACAATTCGTGCATTTTTGTTTTGAAAATGAGTATGCCATTGTGTTTCTCAGATAGTTTTACATATAAAAACATCTTTTACATCAAGATAATTTGAGCCAATCCCTAAACACAGTCAATTGAAGTAAAAAATGAAAAATTTCTCAGCACGTTTATCGCTATATCTCAGTAACCAAGCAGGTTGTCAAAATTCTGTAAACGCCACTTTGCACAGTGGCTCAAAACAGCGTTTTGAGGTACTTAATTCACTGGAGTCAAAACTGTCCATATTAGTGATTTCACATATCCTACTATGTTTGTGTGTGTAAAAAGCGCCATCTTTTGGTGATATTATCTTTTTAAAAAAATTATCATAGTAGGCTATAGAAAATTTAACTTTTGAACCGAAAGAGATAGCGCTTGGCTGTCTTCGACAAAGTTGTAGAAGAGAGTATTTTTATAAATTTTGCAGAAGACATGTTGTCTCTGTCAGTCATAGTAATCGAGTTATGAGAAGTTCTCTATGTTCTTTTTTTACTCATAACTCTTCAATTCCTATTTTTACTCATAACTTTTTTATTTCTAATTTTTCGCATTAACAATGTTCTAGGGTATTTTTTATCATCATAAAACACACAACTTTTCCGAAGAGACCAGATAGCTGTGAATGCTGTGTAAAGACTTATAACTGATTTTGATTTAATTTTGGCCTGTTTTTGAACCCGTGTGACTTCACTATCGGCAAAAATTGTAATTATACTATCAATTATTCTAATAGGACTAGGTTTCGCCTACAAAACAAAGGTAAAATTGTTTGTCCATAAGCACCCGTTCAAAAGTTATACACTTTATGTCTGGCCTTCCTTTATGTCTGGCCTTCCTGAAGTCGCGTGCATGGCTCACGGAACGAGTAGGCGCTGGTGTTCAAAGACGCTTTCGCTTGATTTCCTGAGTGACGCGCACTCTGTGTACTAGTGCGTCTACCGGAAGGTTAACACTGATATTGAATGATTTTCCAATGGGTGCATTAACCGGCTGGATATTTTCAAATATTTTAGACTGTGGTGAAGGCAGCAATTTTATGCATAATCTTTTTTGCCCTGAAGCTAACTTTCATACGATAATCTGGACTGAGATGAAATTGTATGTCACCCATTGGAAATCGGTTTTGGAATCAGTTGTTACATTTGCGCTGACATTCAGAGAGAAAACATTCCGAATGCGATGACTGGGATCCAACAGCGAAATCTGCTGTGAAAAGACTGAGACAGAGAGTTGTGAGAGAAAGAATTTCAACTTTTGGTGGAAACTAATGGGTAGAATAAGTATCTAGTTAAATTCCCATATGTTCTGCATCAAATGTGTACACTGCAACCTCCATTTACGAACCAAGCCAAGGGTTCGTAAATTAAATTAGTTCGTTTTTTGGGATTTAGATCGTAAAAAAAGTTCGCTTCACATTCTTATTAAAATTCGTTGGTTGACCAATATTATCGATAACCCTAACAATATGGGTATTTCCGGAACGGGCTTGACAAGTACATGATGAAAATGGATATTTGGTACCTTTTTGAAATCCAGGATGGAGACTTCCGATTGAACAATAATCTCGATAACCCTAACAATTTGGGAATTTTTGAAAAGGGCTTGACGAGTAGATGATAGAAACGGTAGCTTGGAGCCATTTCGAACAATATCTGTATAAACTATGAGGGTATTTTTAAGCGGGTTTGATGAGTAGATGAGCGATGCCCTTTTGAAGGCCAATATAGCGTCTTCTGGTTGAGAAAAGTTTTCTATAATCATATCATTCGCATCACAAATCACTATACCTATATCGATTATATGATTATCTTATTTCGAAAACGTCAATATTTTAGGTTATAATGATGTCTTAACTGGAATTCGCCATCTTGATTTTCAAAATACATTGATTTTCGTCATCTACTCATCAATCCTATTCCGAGAATATCCAACTTTTATTAGTGACAGTTAGCTAGGAATATGATAAATTGTATACCACTTCATACTGCACACTTTGAAAAACACTTGCGATAAATGAAACCAGAATGGTTCAATTGCACTGTTAAATGAATCTGATTGGGTTACGTTCACCTACTTCAGAAAACCATTGGAACGTATTCGATTGTAATATATTTGCAGTGTCAACAGAAACAATAAACTTCAACAATTAAATTAAAATAAATTTAATTCGGTTAAAAATGCGGGCCCCCAAAACAGACCCGGGCCCCAGGGTAGTTGCCCCCCCTGACCCCCCCTCTCGTCGGGCCTGCGGATGTGTTTGTCCTTGCGCTCGCACTTCTGTTTGACGCTTTATTGTTTTCTTCGAAAATACTTTGAATTGGCCTCTCAATATTGTATAGTGTATTCCGTCGATTCAAGCAATAAAACTCGTTTTTTAAACTTGTACACAAAGTAGACAATTCCCTTAAGAATGTTTGTTTTAACAAATATTAACTATCTAATAAAGTTTTCATCATAACAAGTTAATAAGGCGAATGATTACAAAGAAATTACTATTGCCATTTTTATTGCTCTTCAATGAATGCCGGACGTGTTCATCCATCTTCCGGGTTAAAAAGCGGGCCCCTAAATACGACCCGGACCCCAGGGCAATTGCCCTGGCTGCCTCCCCCTCTCATCGGGCCTGGCCACAAGGTATTTTATAAATAACATTGTTTAATTCATTCTTATTTTTAGGATCTTTAACCATGCTATGGAACTGTTCTACTGTGTTATGTTGCCTGCGACAGATTCTAAGGTGAGGATAGTCAGTATTGAATTTTTTTGTAATTCTTTCAGTCAGCTTTGGAACATACGGGATTGAACGGTAGGTAAATACCTGCGATTGTGTTGTGTCGTGGTTATTGATCGTGTGCTGATTGGTTTGTTCCGATGATGATGTGGCAGTTGATGGTGCGGTAAGGAATCCTTCGTCCGTTGCTCGGTCTAACGATGGTGCTTGAAACAGCGGCTGGGGTGGTTGTGGCTGGGTTGGTGATAGTGACGATGACTGTGGCGGGGACTGAGGTGTTGGCGGTGGCAGCAGTTGCGGTGATGGTTTTGGCATTGAAGGCAGGGGGGGGTGGTGTTATTTTTTCCTGGGCTTTTCTCTTGTATTTTTGCATGCCGGTTTATTAGTGTTTTTGGGTAACTGTTGTTTACTAAGTGTTTACGAATTATTAGTTCTTGTTTTTTGCTCTTGGTGTTTTTAGAGAGAGTTTTTACACGGTGAATAAAGTTATTTGCAACATTCAGTTTGTGTTTCAATTCGTGGAATGAGAAATAGTTCAGCATCCTTCCAGAAGCAATTGGTTTTGAGTACCATTCGGTGGTTAAGCATTGGTCCTATTGTCGAATGATCAACATATCCAAAAAAGGCAGCGTTCGGTTGTTTTCTACTTCAATGGTGAACTGTAGACTGTCCTCTTGATCGTTGAATATATTGAGGGTGTTCAAGGTAGCATTTTTTGGAATGGCCATGAACAAGTCATCTACGTACTTTTGATGATAGGAGGTTTGAAGGGCAATGCTCTGATGGCGTAGTCTATTACTGAGTCGAGAACTATTTCCGCTAAGATTGGGGATAAAGGACTTCCCATCGCTGTACCGAAAGTTTGTACGTATAACTTTTGTTTGTACTGAAAATAGCTGGATGCCATACAGAACTCAATTATCTCCAGAAAAAGATCTAGGTTTATGTTCGTGTCTATTTCATTCCAACGTTCGATGATGTTTTTGATGACTAATTCTCTTGGCACGTTGGTGAATAACGATACGACGTCCAAAAAAATTATTATGTAATCATCAGGTAATTTTATGCTGTTCACTTCTTCGCACAACGTAAATGAGCTATTTATGCTGCATTTGCTTTTGAGAGATGTTTGCAGAATATTGGCTATGTATTTCGACAGAAGACACGTAGTACATATCTCAAAATCGTGGCTGTCGATCCATTGTATGTACTATATGCAAATCGTACTGAATATGTAATATACATTTCCACCATTGTACCGAACATAACCAGCTATGGAATCGTAGTTTGGACAAATGAGAAAGGCACAATTGCACCACTAGGTGGATTAAAACAGGTTTTTGGTACAGATTCTGTACGGTACGGATTACAGATTTTTGTAAAAAAGTACAGATAGATACAATTTTGTTACATGATAGCAGCGTAAAATAATTTAACACTGCGGTGAATCCCAGTAAATAGTAGGTAAACGTTGAATTAGGCCGCTAACAGAGTGACGGCAAGAATCTGAAATGGAGTTGAGCTTGAACTGAAGCTAACATTAGCATGTGATATGCGCGAAACCGGTATGTCGGAGTGAAAGCCGAGCGAATCTTCTCGGAGTGCCTACGTTTATTCTCACCCAGCCCCAGCTCAGCTTCCCGCCGCCAAACAACTTAGTAATTGTTTGCGTACAGAATCCGGTACAGATTTTTCTATAGAAAAGTACAGATAGAGAAGATTTTTGAGCTCCCGGTACAGATTTAATTGTGGCAACACTGGTTATTAGTACTACATTTTTCGTTTGATGTAGTTGTACGTGTGACACTTTTGTAAGCACTGTAAGTTCCATTTCCATGGAATGCAAACTGATGAACACACCAATTCTCGGGGAAATTTTCAATAACAATTAAAGAGTATGTTTGTTTACTTGCGATTCTGTTATCAACTCTGTTGCTTTTGTACTTACCACTTATAGTTTTATTATGAAACCCCAATAATCGAAGGTGAAAGTAAAAGTTAGGCTCTCTATGTTACTTCGGCCCTATTGAAAAATTTTCCTAGAATTTTTTATATTGATTTTATGATTACCTATCAGCAATTATTCGAAATTTGCTTACACAGAAAAGACTTATGGTTGAATAGAGAAAGCGCTAAAATCGAAAACGAAAAAAAATCAGTTTTTTCCACACCGTGTGTTATAAATTCATAAAAATCAATCAGCAGTATTGCAACAACATTCTACATAAGCTGATTTATTTTTATAAAGATCTACCACACAGTGTGGAAAAAACTCCTTTTTTTCGTTTTCGATTTTTGCCCATTCTCTGTCCAATCTTATTTAGGGGAAGATGGGGTAAAACGCACCCCCGGGGCAAAATGCACCCCTTGCTTATATCGAAAACTATTGAAAATTTCTAGAAAAGAGTAACATCAGTCGGAAGTCCGCCATAATAAACATACTTTGTCAAAGTTTGATAACCGTACATCAATAGCAGCTCGAGAAATAAACAAAATACAATAACATGCTCTTCTCATGTCATTATCGTGGCTCGTGCAACAAGGATTTTAAGCTCTAATAAATGCAATTTGTATTATTATATCAGTGCATTCCAATTCTATATATACCGTTGTTCATTATTCTGTCGCACTATGTATGAAAAATCTACTAAATAATTCACTTTTTTCTAAATTTATGTCTCTGCTCCGTCGGGGGCAAAATGCCCTCTTCTTTGATTTGGCTGATTTTTTAATCGAAAACAGAAAAATTGTTCTGAAAACCTACTAATTGCATAACTTAAGGCTTTTTAATGGCGCACTTTTGTGAAATCTCGTTAGAAAACAAAACTACTTGCTTGTTCACCGAGCATTCTGCCCCGTTGTTGCGGTGTATTCTGCCCCGTTGTTGTAGTGCATTATGCCCCGTTGTTGTGGTGCATTTTACCCCCGAACAGGTGCGTTTTGCCCTGCTAATTTTTCAAAATGCAATTTTTAATGATTTTGAAGAACCGAATATTTTTCATGTTCTTGATTATTTTGCAAAGCGTTATGATTGTGATTACAGAGGAAAATGTTGGCAAAACGATATTATTAATTAAATTCCCACGATTGATGTTCTATAGCTGAGTTATGATCATATTTTCTTAGGGGGTGCGTTTTACCCCATCTTCCCCTACATCATGACGGGAAGATAATATAATTGAAATGCTCGCTAGGGTCCAGAAAAATCCATCTATTTAGCTGGTTTCCGCCTGACTTCCGGCTCATTTTCAGGTTGATTTAAGTGTAGGGTATTCCTTCGCTAGACTTGAGGATGAGTAAACTCACTTTCCTCTCTCCTGATAAATAGAATACTGAAACATGGCTTCCCATATCAAACCACGAGAAAACGATAGCAAGATTAAGCTATGTAATGTAATACCCACCTGTAAAGCGTCAGTACACTATTTTCCTTTTTTCACTTTCTATCTGTTTTATAAGATACGATTGAACAGTATCGTATCGACAAGACTACAGTATAAAG
The DNA here is from genome assembly GCF_030247195.1 of Topomyia yanbarensis. Lineage (NCBI taxonomy): Eukaryota > Metazoa > Arthropoda > Insecta > Diptera > Culicidae > Topomyia > Topomyia yanbarensis. The sequence continues at coordinate 113,494,640 of NC_080671.1, forward strand.
TCCGAGTCTAAAGCTCAGCTGCTTTTCGTTTACCCTGTTAGCTTCCATTTCATTTGAATCGAGTTTTATCTTTGTTTCACTTCCAGCACTGTTTCCCGGCGGCCAATGATTTACACTCTCGTTTCAGTCTATACATTTTTAAGTGCAGGCTACTCAAATAAAAGTAGAGGTAGAAAGGTAAATTTAGTTAAGACATGGCCAAAGTGTCCAACCTAGGTTTGATACATTTTCCTAAGAAATCGATGTTTAAAAATCGTCCATTGCAGGACCTTCATTGGACCAATGTGGGACAACGTCCAAAAGATCGGATTGGATTTACGATTGGACGATATTGAAACAATTTTTAGGGCTATTCAGAGGAATTCATAATAACCATACACGGAAAAATAGATCAACTCGAAGAATATGTCGATTTAACTTTAATAGAGGTAATTTTAGGTTCCACTTTTTCTTTACACTTATTATATTTTACTCCATTTTAGGGTATCGTTTACCAGAGTAAACCGCGTTACTCATTGCTGGGATTTTGCTACTCAACTTTGGGATACTAAAACCAAAGAGGAGTAGAAAAGTGTATGTTAATTTGTTCTTAAATTTGCTTACCCACCCTAAGAGTACCTTATTGAAAGAAGCTCTCCGTTTTAGTTTTGACAACGTGCTCTTTCAATAAGATAATTTTGTGTTAGGTAGCTTAAATTCAAATTCAAAAAGATGACATACATTTTTTTCTCATCTTTGGGTTTAGCATCCCAATTATTAATAATTACAATTACTAGGTAATTAACTTTAATGTGGTTTACTCCATTGAACAAAATTGAGTAAAATACAATAAATTTTAAGTAACTTCGTATCCGTATAATTTTTGGAGTAGTTACCTTTTCTTCTAAATAATGCTACTCATTTCTGGGTTGAAGTTTGTTATCGTGTATTGTTTCGAAGGCTAGTACGACAAAAGAAAACAGCACAACCGACAGTCAATTGTGAACCAACTGGAAGAGAATAATAGATGTGACAGGAAAAGAAGCTCAACACAGAACTAGCCAAAGAATAAGTTGGGGCGTTCGTCATTCTTTTTTTCCCTGCCCTAAGCCGTCCGTTTGATGCAGTAGAAAACGGAACACACTATTTTATCGCGTTGGGCGAGTTTAAAGGAAATGTCGATACAATTCTAGTCTGTCTGGAAAAGCGATAGTGACGGTCGCTTGCTTTCAATCAATAAATGAATTCTAGAGCAGTGAGATGTTGATGGAATTTCGTACACACGTTTTCGGATGCATTCGTACCTATAGTACAACTGCAGAATAGGATGCAGTTCGTTGTCGAGTCGAGTTTGCAGCTACATTAAACAAATTTATTTTGTTAGCTTTTGTTGTTCCATGGAAGTGTACCTCGTTCGAAGCTGATCTGGCAGTACAACACATCTTTTAACAATGTTCGTACTTTTTTTATGAAAGGAAAAAAGCATTACAATTATGGAGTCCACGTGGACGTTTGTCATACCCTGCCTTCATTCCAATGACCGAACATGATTTGTTTCTTAATCTCTCGACTTCCTTTAATGCCCACATGCACACCTAGAAAAAATCGTGTGAATTATGTAATTCAATTTAATGAAGGTATTTAAGCGTAAATTCCAACCATTCTATGCATAGAGAACCGTGCAATTTAATCGAAATTTAATTTCAGAACACGGAATTTAAAAAAAACTACAAGCATTTTTGGAACCAATGGGAACTGTGGAAAAGCACCCTAAGTCTTATCAACACAATTGATACATGGCGGAAGTAATATGAATTAATTATACTTCAGAATGCTATTCATTATAATAGTGGCGTAGTAGCGGGAGAGGGAGTATGAAACGACCACCAGGCGATTCGCTAACGCATCGGCCAATGTAACCCAGCTGCAGCACGGAGAAGGACGGGCGGCAACCTAAAGTGGAAGAAGAAAGCCTTTAACGAAAACCTCTTTGTTGACTTACTTCGGCGAACAACGGAATCATTGTCACGAAAACTAGGGCCATGCAGTAGATGGCGTGCAGCTTACTGGTTAAATGAGTAACTCAGTACGCTACAAGCTGCTTGTCTTAGAGCCAGAAGGCGGGCTCAGAGCGCACGATCGGAAAGTGAGAGAGGAGCGCAAGCGACGTTTTGAGAAGGTAGGGACTAGGCAGATCAAGCTTAGCAAGTCAATTGTCATAAGTAGCTGTGCTGAGAAATAGACGCCAATCCCTGGGGGACACGTACTGAGTCGTCATGACTAGGATGAGGGCCTGTCGACACCAGTTGAAATATGCACGGGTAAGCTTAAGATAATCGTTGAGGGTCTCTTCCCGAAGCACGATTCTACTATCTGGCCACCGACATCGTACGGCGAAAAAGAAGAAGAAGGTAACACTGCCAAGTGACAAGCGACTAACGACGAGCTCAAAGAAGCGTCGATGTGACTAAAATCAAAGAAAACCCCCGGTCCGGATAAAAAAAAAAAAATGCACCCCTTGCTTATATCGAAAACTATTGAAAATTTCTAGAAAAGAGTAACATCAGTCGGAAGTCCGCCATAATAAACATACTTTGTCAAAGTTTGATAACCGTACATCAATAGCAGCTCGAGAAATAAACAAAATACAATAACATGCTCTTCTCATGTCATTATCGTGGCTCGTGCAACAAGGATTTTAAGCTCTAATAAATGCAATTTGTATTATTATATCAGTGCATTCCAATTCTATATATACCGTTGTTCATTATTCTGTCGCACTATGTATGAAGAATCTACTAAATAATTCACTTTTTTCTAAATTTATGTCTCTGCTCCGTCGGGGGCAAAATGCCCTCTTCTTTGATTTGGCTGATTTTTTAATCGAAAACAGAAAAATTGTTCTGAAAACCTACTAATTGCATAACTTAAGGCTTTTTAATGGCGCACTTTTGTGAAATCTCGTTAGAAAACAAAACTACTTGCTTGTTCACCGAGCATTCTGCCCCGTTGTTGCGGTGTATTCTGCCCCGTTGTTGTAGTGCATTATGCCCCGTTGTTGTGGTGCATTTTACCCCCGAACAGGTGCGTTTTGCCCTGCTAATTTTTCAAAATGCAATTTTTAATGATTTTGAAGAACCGAATATTTTTCATGTTCTTGATTATTTTGCAAAGCGTTATGATTGTGATTACAGAGGAAAATGTTGGCAAAACGATATTATTAATTAAATTCCCACGATTGATGTTCTATAGCTGAGTTATGATCATATTTTCTTAGGGGGTGCGTTTTACCCCATCTTCCCCTACATCATGACGGGAAGATAATATAATTGAAATGCTCGCTAGGGTCCAGAAAAATCCATCTATTTAGCTGGTTTCCGCCTGACTTCCGGCTCATTTTCAGGTTGATTTAAGTGTAGGGTATTCCTTCGCTAGACTTGAGGATGAGTAAACTCACTTTCCTCTCTCCTGATAAATAGAATACTGAAACATGGCTTCCCATATCAAACCACGAGAAAACGATAGCAAGATTAAGCTATGTAATGTAATACCCACCTGTAAAGCGTCAGTACACTATTTTCCTTTTTTCACTTTCTATCTGTTTTATAAGATACGATTGAACAGTATCGTATCGACAAGACTACAGTATAAAGTCCGAGTCTAAAGCTCAGCTGCTTTTCGTTTACCCTGTTAGCTTCCATTTCATTTGAATCGAGTTTTATCTTTGTTTCACTTCCAGCACTGTTTCCCGGCGGCCAATGATTTACACTCTCGTTTCAGTCTATACATTTTTAAGTGCAGGCTACTCAAATAAAAGTAGAGGTAGAAAGGTAAATTTAGTTAAGACATGGCCAAAGTGTCCAACCTAGGTTTGATACATTTTCCTAAGAAATCGATGTTTAAAAATCGTCCATTGCAGGACCTTCATTGGACCAATGTGGGACAACGTCCAAAAGATCGGATTGGATTTACGATTGGACGATATTGAAACAATTTTTAGGGCTATTCAGAGGAATTCATAATAACCATACACGGAAAAATAGATCAACTCGAAGAATATGTCGATTTAACTTTAATTGAGGTAATTTTAGGTTCCACTTTTTCTTTACACTTATTATATTTTACTCCATTTTAGGGTATCGTTTACCAGAGTAAACCGCGTTACTCATTGCTGGGATTTTGCTACTCAACTTTGGGATACTAAAACCAAAGAGGAGTAGAAAAGTGTATGTTAATTTGTTCTTAAATTTGCTTACCCACCCTAAGAGTACCTTATTGAAAGAAGCTCTCCGTTTTAGTTTTGACAACGTGCTCTTTCAATAAGATAATTTTGTGTTAGGTAGCTTAAATTCAAATTCAAAAAGATGACATACATTTTTTTCTCATCTTTGGGTTTAGCATCCCAATTATTAATAATTACAATTACTAGGTAATTAACTTTAATGTGGTTTACTCCATTGAACAAAATTGAGTAAAATACAATAAATTTTAAGTAACTTCGTATCCGTATAATTTTTGGAGTAGTTACCTTTTCTTCTAAATAATGCTACTCATTTCTGGGTTGAAGTTTGTTATCGTGTATTGTTTCGAAGGCTAGTACGACAAAAGAAAACAGCACAACCGACAGTCAATTGTGAACCAACTGGAAGAGAATAATAGATGTGACAGGAAAAGAAGCTCAACACAGAACTAGCCAAAGAATAAGTTGGGGCGTTCGTCATTCTTTTTTTCCCTGCCCTAAGCCGTCCGTTTGATGCAGTAGAAAACGGAACACACTATTTTATCGCGTTGGGCGAGTTTAAAGGAAATGTCGATACAATTCTAGTCTGTCTGGAAAAGCGATAGTGACGGTCGCTTGCTTTCAATCAATAAATGAATTCTAGAGCAGTGAGATGTTGATGGAATTTCGTACACACGTTTTCGGATGCATTCGTACCTATAGTACAACTGCAGAATAGGATGCAGTTCGTTGTCGAGTCGAGTTTGCAGCTACATTAAACAAATTTATTTTGTTAGCTTTTGTTGTTCCATGGAAGTGTACCTCGTTCGAAGCTGATCTGGCAGTACAACACATCTTTTAACAATGTTCGTACTTTTTTTATGAAAGGAAAAAAGCATTACAATTATGGAGTCCACGTGGACGTTTGTCATACCCTGCCTTCATTCCAATGACCGAACATGATTTGTTTCTTAATCTCTCGACTTCCTTTAATGCCCACATGCACACCTAGAAAAAATCGTGTGAATTATGTAATTCAATTTAATGAAGGTATTTAAGCGTAAATTCCAACCATTCTATGCATAGAGAACCGTGCAATTTAATCGAAATTTAATTTCAGAACACGGAATTTAAAAAAAACTACAAGCATTTTTGGAACCAATGGGAACTGTGGAAAAGCACCCTAAGTCTTATCAACACAATTGATACATGGCGGAAGTAATATGAATTAATTCTACTTCAGAATGCTATTCATTATAATAGTGGCGTAGTAGCGGGAGAGGGAGTATGAAACGACCACCAGGCGATTCGCTAACGCATCGGCCAATGTAACCCAGCTGCAGCACGGAGAAGGACGGGCGGCAACCTAAAGTGGAAGAAGAAAGCCTTTAACGAAAACCTCTTTGTTGACTTACTTCGGCGAACAACGGAATCATTGTCACGAAAACTAGGGCCATGCAGTAGATGGCGTGCAGCTTACTGGTTAAATGAGTAACTCAGTACGCTACAAGCTGCTTGTCTTAGAGCCAGAAGGCGGGCTCAGAGCGCACGATCGGAAAGTGAGAGAGGAGCGCAAGCGACGTTTTGAGAAGGTAGGGACTAGGCAGATCAAGCTTAGCAAGTCAATTGTCATAAGTAGCTGTGCTGAGAAATAGACGCCAATCCCTGGGGGACACGTACTGAGTCGTCATGACTAGGATGAGGGCCTGTCGACACCAGTTGAAATATGCACGGGTAAGCTTAAGATAATCGTTGAGGGTCTCTTCCCGAAGCACGATTCTACTATCTGGCCACCGACATCGTACGGCGAAAAAGAAGAAGAAGGTAACACTGCCAAGTGACAAGCGACTAACGACGAGCTCAAAGAAGCGTCGATGTGACTAAAATCAAAGAAAACCCCCGGTCCGGATAGAATACCAACCGTGGCGCTGAAAGCTGTGATCCTGGCATATCCGGACATATTTAGGATGCTACTGCTGAAGTCTTTAGATGATGGTAATCCCCGAAATGAGGAAGGTACAGAAACTGATGTTGCTGCCAAAGTCAGGGAAGTCACCGGGCCATCCAGCTTCGTATAGACCAATGCCGCAGCGTGGGATAATAGAGTGAGCCAGATCCTGAAGAGCTACTTCCAGAGTAAAGCACTGCTGTATCAGACGAACAAAAGGCAGAAGGCAATGCGACTCTCAGCGGGCGTTCCTCAGGGCTCCATTTTCTGTCCAACTCTTTGGAAAGGGATGTACGATGGCGTCGTAACACCGCGGCTGCCTAGGAAAGTGAAAATCGTGTCACTAACGGTGACGAGTGAGACACTTGAAGAAATGGAGGTGTCGGTGACGGAGACAATAGATGCGATCGAGAGCTGGATGAATGGGTCAAGCTGCAAATAGCTCACCACAAGACGGATTTGTTGTTGGACAGCAACTGCAAAGCGGTTCAACGGATACAGATCACCGTCGAAAGGCATGTGATTGCATCGAAGCGTGCACTGAAGCAATTGGGAGTGATAATCGACGACTGATTGAGCTTTAACAACCACGTTGATTACACCTGCGAAATGTCGGTCCATTATCTAGTGTTTCGTCATTGATACTGCAGAAATGGGGCTCCTGCTTGGGGTGAGCACTGAAAACCAAGTGGAATCGCGAAAAGCTGAACAGGACGCTTCGACTGCTGGTCGTACGAGTTGCGATTTCGTACCGGAGGCAGTATGTCTTATCGCCGAGATGATCCCCATCTGCATCACCCTGACGGAGGATATCAAGTGCTACAAAAAATGAAACGCCAGAAACGTGAGGAAGATTATGAGAATCGATTCGATGGTGACGTGGCAGCAGGAATACGGAGAAAGGAAAGTGGACCTACCGGCTCATCCAAACCTGTCTACGTGGGTCAATAGAAAGCACGCAGAGATGACTTTCCACCTGAAACAGCTCCTACCGAGCCACGGCTGCTTAAGGAGTATCTTCATCGGTGTGGGTACGCAACGACAACACTGTGCCTGGAGCGTCTTTGAATGTCCGAGGTTTGAAGTCTTTGAATGTCCAAGGAGAGTCTTTAAATGTCCGAGGTTTGAAGTGACGTGCAGGGAGCTACTTAAAACGGGAGGACCGGACATCAACCCGGATAATGTAGCCTACAGAATGACAAGCAACGTAGAGACGTGTAACGCAGTAAACAGAGATATGATGTAGATCAGTGATTCTCAACCTGGGGTCCGCAGGCCCCTAGGGGGCCGCGAGGTCATTGCTGGGAGTCCGCGAAGAAAAATATATTTTCCGAGTGCATATTGAAATTTCAAATCTATTGATAGCATACAAAATTTATGTTTATCTGTGGGGGTCCACAGCAACCCAGTGTGATATCTAAGGGGTCCGTGGTAAGAAAAAGGTTAAGAACCGCTGATGTAGATCGTGACCGTCTTCAGCGGCATGGACATCGAGCAACGGTTTCGGGTGAGCAATCACCGCCAGGGAACTCTCCGCAGGGATAAGCTAGATCCACGGCCGAGGACTAGTCGAGTAGACTGCAACAGAGCACCGAGTATGAGTCGTCGAAACGCCAGCGAACCGGACGTCACGCTCCATGCGGATTCGCCAGACCGGCACCCCACCGGTTGTTCCGATAGAAAAATAGCGAAAACCAAAGAAGAGTCGATATTGGGAGAACTTTTTTCGCCAGGCAACTCTCCGTCAGCGTAAGCTAGATTCACCGCTAGGGACTAGACTGAGTAGACAGCGACGAGACACCACTAGTCGCGGGTCATCGTCGCACCAGAGCACCGGACACCCTGCTTCACTAGAATCGCCGAACTGACCTCGGCACCTAGCTGATTGGCTCGATCTCGGGAGAACTTCACTCGTCGGGGAATTCTCTGTCAGAGTAGGTCAGGTCCATCGTCGGGGACTAGACCGAGTTGTTCGCGAACAAGTCGAGGAGCTGAATGGATCATCAAGGAAGTAGTGCTAAATGGCCCAAGAAGAGAACTAAAGGGCTTACAGGAGTTGCGGTGCTAAATGGCACCGAGAAGTTGTGGTACTGAAACCAAATAAGAATCGGTATCGGGAGAACTTCTTTCGTCTGGGACCTCTCCGTCAGCGTACAGTCAGATTCACCGCCTACGTAGACCGCGACGACACACCACCAGTCGCGCCGGGGCTCCAGCAAACCAGACGCCCTACTCTACCGGAATCGCCGAACTGACCTCAGCATTTGGCTGGTTGGATCGCTTTCGAACTTCTCTCGCCGGGGAACTTTTCTTCGGAGTAGGCTATCGCTGGGGACTAGACCGAGTAGTTCGCGAACCAGTCGGAAGCTCAATGAGGAAGTGGTACTGAATGGCACAAGGGAACTGAAGGGCTCAGTAAATTAGACAATCTGAAGTTTGCCGGCCAGATTGCCCTCGTAGGGGAAGAGCATTAATTCTATACCAACAACTAGCTTTCCAAACCTTGACAACCCAAACCCGTTCCCTGAGTTGTTGGTTTTTGAACATTTTTTCATATATATATATATATATATATATATATATATATATATATATATATATATATATATATATATATATATATATATATATATATATATATATATATATATATATATATATATATATATATATATATATATATATATATATATATATATATATATATATATATATATATATATATATATATATATATATATATATATATATATATATATATATATATATATATATATATATATATATATATATATATATATATATATATATATATATATATATATATATATATATATATATATATATATATATATATATATATATATAAATATATAGGGAAAATGTACTTTTGCATATAAAATATTTAAAATAATCCATACAGAATTGTAAAACGATCCATAAAAAAGTTGTCAATGTTCCATAAAACAAAACTGAAAATCCAAAAAACTGTGTGAATGATCCATAAAAAAGGGTGATTTGATCCATAGATTATGTAAAATTGAACCATAAAATGGTCTCAAAAGAGCACTAAAATAGTAATAAAAGAGCAATTAAAATGAACCAATGCCCCATAAAAATATTGGAAATGTTCCATAAAATCATACATTTTGCGCCATAAATTAACTGACATTGATCCATAGAATATTAACAATGTACATTAAAACACGTCGATATGTTCCATAATATCGACAAAAATGTTCCACGGTATTACAAAATGGAGCAATAAAATGTCAGAAAAAGTTCCATAAATTTGATGAAAATGTTTGCTAAATAATCTTGGTCCATAGAAGATGTAAAAATGAACATTAGAAATGATTCATATATCGAACGAAATTATGGTTCATGGATATTGTATATCGTGTATAAAGTGTCCGTTTTCGCTTCAGATAGTTATTCAGATAGTATTTGCGACTCATGCCAGCCTGTATAGGTGGTCTAATAACACTCAGCGCTCTAATATCATAAATACCCTGACGTTTAAAGAGTTGCCATAATGATTTCAGGTTAGCTAAGGTCAGTTAGCTGACTAGTTGGGTACGGAAGCTGAAGTTTAACTATAATCTATGCATTGTTTGTTGTAGTTTGACATTACAACCAAATGTAATAAACTTTATTATTAGTTCGAATAGCAAAAATTTCGCATGAATTCATTAAATTAAATTTTTCTGGTGCATAAGCACATATTAATGGATCGTTTAACATTTTCTTTTCTTATGGATCGTTTTGTAAATATCCATGAACCATAATTTAACGTTCGATATATGAATCATTTCTAATGTTCATTTTTACATCTTCTATGGACCAAGAAAAATTATTTAGCAAACATTTTCATCAAATTTATGGAACTCTTTCTGACATTTTATTGCTCCATTTTGTAATACCGTGGAACACTTTTGTCGATATTATGGAACATATCGACGTGTTTTAATGTACATTGTTAATATTCTATGGATCAATGTCAGTTAATTTATGGCGCAAAATGTATCATTTTATGGAACATTTCCAATATCTTTATGGGGCATTGGTTCATTTTAATTGCTCTTTTATTACTAATTTAGTGCTCTTTTGCGATTATTTTATGGTTCAATTTTACATAATCTATGGATCAAATCACCCTTTTTTATGGATCTTTCACACTTTTTTATGGATTTTCAGTTTTGTTTTATGGAACATGGACAACTTTTTTATGGATCGTTTTTCAATTTTTTATGGATCATTTTTGTTGTTTTAGCGGCGCAAACTTAGGGCTGCCATATATATATATATATATATATATATATATATATATATATATATATATATATATATATATATATATATATATATATATATATAATAATTATATATATATATATATATATATATATATATATATATATATATATATATATATATATATATATATATATATATATATATATATATATATATATATATATATATATATATATATATATATATATATATATATATATATATATATATATACAACAAATCTTCATATCCCCCCCCCCCCCCCGAAAAATTTTCTTACTACGCCACTGCATTATAAATGGATCAAGTAAATATATAATGCAATCAATTTATTTTAATGTCTGAATATTTATTCTCCGTCCTCCACTCGTCATAAGCACGCAAGAAAAATATTTGGATTCTATTAGAAGCGCAGCTCTTCCCGATCAGAACGACATAACAAAAAGCTATCAAATTTATATCTCATGTTGATGTTTATTACTCACTGTGTTATCTTTGTGATATCCCAATCAGCAAGGCAAGCAAACATATATATCAAGTTTATATCTTCTGGGGATATCATTGGACTGCAAATATGATTTAATGTACGCAAATAACGATGATATTATAATAAATTATACATATGTTCTTTCACAATTATCTTTGAACGCTAACGGTACACTGTAAACCGGGTAAATGACCATTTGGTTAAAGCCCCAATAAACAAATCAATTCAACTTCTTTTCCTCAACAATTTCTCGAATTTTCTGATTATCTGTTATAATATTCGCAGTTGATAGATTGCACCGTAAAAGATTAGTATTTATAGGAATTTATTAGGTTTAGATAATTGTACTGGTTTGCTTAATCTTCCTCATATTAAAAGTGCTAATAACAAAACCTCTTGAAATTTCAAAAAGCAAACCTCGAAACTTTGGTATTTGTTTCTTTCGGAATCATAAATAACATTTGTCGTATTCTCCGAAATGTACGTAAATTATCCACTCAATGTTACCATATTGCATCGACATTATTACTAGAAATCGTGTAAAACATGTTAACGTACAAGAGAAGCGCCGAAGTGCACTATTCAGAATCTAAAAATAGCCCCACTTTCCTAATCTGCAAAGATACTATAAAGCTATTCAGTCTATCGTAATATAGACAGCTTTAGTAGTGAGTAAAACTGCATGAAAACAAAGCGTATGGCACAAGGAAAACAAACAGCCCTTAAGCTTTGGCAAAGTTCAATGTGTGCGTTCTGGAAACAAGATGCATCTATAATCGTTTTGCCCTTGACGGATGCGAGGAATATTATGCTAACATTAAACATCAGTCGAAAGGAACGTCGTTGGTTCATGCAGGAAACATCCACATAAAACTCAGAATACCCAGGTTCAAATCGCTATAATCCACAAATAACCATCAGCGTGTCATATATTCGAAATAACAATCAGCCAGCATGTATGCAATCATTTGACCAAACTATAAAAAGCTTTTGTTACATGAAGCTTTTTGATGCCAAACGAAAACGCCTTAATGTATGCTATATTTTTTCTGTTCCATTCTATTTTTAGACCTGCACGCTAAATTTGTTGATACTATACAATAGGTAATACAAGCTGTATTGGCCTTGGGAGAACCTAACAAAATTTGTTATAATTCTGATAGAAGCCTATCACAGGTTATCATATTTTTGACCTACGAGAAAAATTTCTGTTATTTTTTGTGTTATTTTACCAAATAACGAGACCAGAGTTATTATACAACTTGTTATCATAACAAAGTAACACAGTATGTAATAATTTTGTTATTACTTTCTGATCGGGCTCACAGAGGCCGTATATACCTTTAAAAAAAAATTATAACTCATTTAGTTTTAACTTTGATAAAATCATATCAAATTTTGTTACAATTTTGTTATCATTAGCCAGGTTTTTGTTTTATTTTTTGTTATTTTAACATCTAACCAGCCGCATTTATAACAGGTTCTGTTTCAAAATATTTTTGAAATAAATAACTCCAGGTGTTATAAATCAGTTATGTCCTTCTGATCGGGTTAGCATGAAATTCTCCTAAAAATTATAGGGATTTAATCTAGAAAATATATGACATTCCAATGGCAAGTAACAGAATTTCACATAAAATGTACATTTAGTCAACACTGATTTTAATCAGATTTAGAACGAAATATTCTATATGTGAAACATGTAACATTTACGTGAAAAGTATTAAATAAAATATTTATATGCTTTTGCATATGATAAGTAAGTGATATTTTTTTGAGTGTAAAATCACGTCTGGTAGAAGCTATATGCTACTGCTACACTGAACCGAAAACTTACCATTAGTCTTCAACAATAATTGTGAAAGAATATATTACCTATTTGCTGTAACATCATCGTTATATGCATTTAGCAGGTATCATATTAATAATCCAATGATATCACCAGAAGATATCAACATCTGATCGGGTATACCATCATATTAAACGCTAAAAGGTATTGTCCTGGTTGTTGGTTTCTATTTTACAATGTGTGTAAGCACACAGTTCACAATGAATTTAATTACATCACACTGTTCATAAAACAGCTAAGATGCGAATTCGGCAAGCATCATTAGAAAACGAATAAAGATACTTTTTATTCTAATGATAACAAAAGATATCACAACTGAAATCTGTCCTTCGCCAGTTTTTTCTCTCTTTCAGTGGAACGCCTGGTACTTTACACATCCGAAACTGAAGCGGGTCTCCAGTGCGCATTGGGTTGTAATCTTCAATTATTGGGAGAATCATTTCAAACAATTGCACTTCGCATAAACACAACTTTTCTCTAGAAGGACGGCATCAAATCTGGTTTTGCGAGCAAATACTTATCGGTCGTAAGCGTCGTGTCGTGTCGTGTGCATACTTCGGTTCAAGTGGAACGCTTGTGAAAGTTTCTTTTTCCGTTACGATGGAACCGAGAGCTAGCGACCCGCAAGACACCGAAACCTGGCACTTCGGTTTCGCTTCCGCCTGAGCAGGGTCATGGACTAACTTTAATTAACAGTAATTCAATTAACCGAAAGGCAGCTGCTTAGTCTGTATCATTTGCCTTCTCTCGCAGACATCTTCTGTTGCCGGGAAGATTGAGCAATGCTAATGATGATGATAGGATTAGAGCGAGCGGTGATTTTTTTCTTCTTGTCTCGTGTGAGTAGGTAGATAGACGTTTCCAGTTCGCTTCATGTTCATTGTCATTCGTACTGTTTGCCCAAGGCGGTTGTATGGGGGCGTGATGTATTTTGCATCAATTTATGGAAGACTTTAAGGAATCTCTGTTAATGAGCAATAAGTTGGCGGCACCAGATGGAAACCGATGTCTATGGTAAATTGAGCCGCGCCGAAGTAGAATGGAAGAGAATTAAAGAAGCATGCAGATGGGATATAACTTTGGTTGGATGTTCGGAGTTTCCGTCATGGTTGAGTTTTATGTATCCTTTGCGATATGAAATCGGGTGATAGTAAGAGCTCAATGCACATTGTTTTCGATGCGAAGAAAAAATGGTGAATGAGTCTACCTTTGATTGCCGTTGGATGATTATCATAGGCGAATTGGTCCAACCATGTTTAAATTCAGGGAATTTCTTCATCATTTAGCAATACCGTACAAAGCTATTTATAAAACTAATCGACAACTTAATTCAATCGTGTATTTCATGGCGCTTCTCGATTATTGTTGCCATCTACACAAGTGCCCTTTCATATTATTAATTATTTATGTAATAAAATGTTTTCCCGAATTTTTACCTTATGGGGTTGAAAATCGTCGCTGTTGTGCTATTTTATGACACACACACATGGTACACAAAGTTTCGCATTACATTACATTTATCTTAACTAAATAATAATCAGTCTTAAAATAATTTTTCACGTTTATCTTATATGCTAAGTAAGTCGTCTAAGCCTATCTTTAAAAACATCACTGAATACAGAAACGTCGAAATATTCATAAAGCTTATTAAATACATTGCACATTGCCCTAATGGGTTCGTTCTGATCATATTTTTTTTTTATTCACAGTTCAATTCTTAAACTAAATATCAAAGCTTGAATATTTATATCGTTATCGCATTGGTTAACAAAGTTTGTATTGGCAATAAATAATTTAAGAACTTTTGCCTTTGCGTCTCTGCGTACTCCATTCAACGTTGGTGCACTTAAGTCCCTGAATGAAAATCTCCTCCAGCCCCGGAGGAGAAACGTAATTTCTTGTTGTAGTATGACCCATGCTGCAGCTACTCGAGGACACATACTGAACTTGTGCTCCACTGTTTCAACTGGTGCATTGCAGTGTAGACAATTCTCTCCGTCTACGCGTCGCATGATAAACAGCAGCCGACGATGAGAGATTTTTTTGTTGACGAATAGAAACAAATCGCTCCGTTGTTGGGATGTGAGTTCTCGTCTTCGATGGATATTGTTCCATACCCGTCGTCATTCAACCATATTCGGTATGTTGAAAGTCAAGTCTTAAAAAGTCTCGCTATCTCAAATATCTAGGAGGAACGCTAACATTAACCTGTGATAATATATCTAGGGCGTCTATCTTACTAGTTAGAAGCTTTCCAACGAAAACGGCTCTAGATATATTTCTTCTTTTGACAAGGGTATCCAAGAGATTGGATTTTTTTCTGTGGATAAAGGAGATCACATAGCATTTGGACACACTGAGAGTTAAAAAGCTACGAAGGCACCAATAATAGAAAGCATCTAAGTGTAGCTGTAGTGCGATGCAGTCTTCTATGGAACGTACGATGAGAAAAAGTTTCAGATCATCAGCGTAGATTAGTTTGCATCCTGGCGGTAAGATAAACGTCATTGAAGTACAAGTAAAAAAGTAAGGGTCCGAGATTGCTTCCCTGGGGACTCCCGACATGTTGATGAAGCTATATGACTCATGGTTTCCTAATTTTACTGATAAGGATCGGCCAACGAGATATGACTTGAGCCACTCCGTGAAGTTTCGAGATGCACTAAGCTCAATGTTCGCCAGTAGAAGAGAGTGATCGACGCGAACAAATGCCGCTTTGAGATCCGCATAGATAGTATCTACTTGGGCTCCAGATTCTATATGTTTAATACAGTGCGAGGTACACTGAGCTAAATTCGTAGATGTGTATCTAGCTGGGAAGAAGCCATGTTGTTCTGATAATATGTACGTTTTAGTTGGTCTGAACAGTATATTCCCTTCTAGAATCTCGAATAGTTGCCACATCCTGCTTGCACATTTCTTCAGAATTATAGCAGAAATCCTATCTGGTACAGCTTTTTTTTTATTCAATTCGTTTATTTGATAAGGCACGTTTGCGTTAGCTTAAAGGTGCCATTTTTTTCTTTGTTTTACATTTTGAATTGCTTAAAACTAGAAGTTTACACATTTAATATAATTTTGTTTTTATATAATGAAACTAAAGGAATTTTACAGCTAACTTATACATATACAAGAGGGGATAATATAATATTCGTAAGATTAGGGGGGAGTCATTTTGTGTGCTCTTTGTATAGCAATGCACTTTATGATTTTTAGAAGGAAGATTGTTGGAGCAATTAAATATTAACTAAGGGGAACATTTTACAAGCTTATTAACTTGGAGTGGTTCAATTTTATTAAGATTGGGGGGGGATTAATTAGGGCTATTACTGTTGGTACTGTTGGGCATTTCTTAACGAGATTAAATATTTATCAACTAAAACTAGAAGATAGGGGGGCACCTAAATTTCTCTGGTACAGCTGATGGCGATGACTTCATTTTTCCAATGGCAACAAGAATATCTTTATCTGAAAAAACTAATATTACTTAGGTTCAACACATCACAGGGAACATCGCGAAGTCCGCATTCAATTTCAGTTGGGGAGGCCGAAGTTTTTTTTAAATGCACTTGAAAAATGCTTCGCTAACAGATCGCAGATATCACGAGGTGTGTTTTCAGATTCATCTGTCTGAAACATACTGGAAGAAAGACCATTCTCCTTGGACTTTCCATTTACAAAAGACCAAAAGCTTTTGGATTCCGTTTAAGATTAGATTGAGTTTTTAAAACATGTCTGGAATAAAGAAAGCGATTGTACGATTTATAATTGCTGCTGGCGTTAATAAACTCCTGCTTTGTGAAAGGGTTTCGTAGGCTTGTATAATGTCGGAGTGCTGGTGCTTTCCAACGTTTGAGCTGTCGAAGGCGCCGATTTGACCTGGGCTGGTTATTGCGAGGACTAGGTGCCGGAACATGTACTCTGAACAAATCGGTTAAGGTGAGTGTAAACCTATCTACAGCAACGTCAACATCTATTGCGTGATTTTGCAGGTTCAGTCAGTCGATATTCTGTAGTGAGTTGTTAGGACCAAGAATATCGGTTTTTGAAAAATTAAAATTCTGATCTTCATAGATCTCATCGAAAGAAATCCGCTGAGGGCAGACATGTCTCACTGCGATAGGAGGGTGATGCGAGTCAATATCGACCAGCGGCTCGTCTGCTTCAGAGGTATAGCAGTTTTTCGCAGCTCCCTTATTGACAAACAGCAAATCTAAGATTCGATTCCGTTTGTTAGTAACTATACACATTTGTGACATGTTTAGTATGGACATCCCATCGAGCAAAGCAATAGTAGACCTTAAGAAAGTAGATTCATGTGTGTCAGAAGAAGCGTAGTCAGAATAAGTGGACTTCCAGATAAGCCCAGGCTGGTTGTAATCGCCAAACAGTAAATGAACCGCGTTCGATTCCAGGGAGTTGGTGGTATCAAGCGCTGTATCGACATGCGCTTCAATAACATTAGCGTCATCAGCAGAGCTCGGCGGAAGATACACAACACCTACACATATAGTAGCGTCTTGAAAGCGAATATTTACCCACAGTTGCTCAATACCGTTGTTGTTTCGATTGCTGATAGCCGGTTGGATACCGCGATAAGAACACCTTCACCTCGCGTTTTTTCAGTATTTGATGGGTCACGATCATTGCGGTAGATGATATAACTTGGTGGATTTTGGTTTGATCAGAACCGTTTGCTCAAATTTGTTCGAAGTGTTGGGCTTAGCAGGAGCGTTGCCGTCGGAGTTGCGTAAGTTTTTTGGCTGTGTAGTTATCTTTGCGGTACTGTTAATGCGACGTCGATCTGACCGTAATAGACCGCCACTATCACCATCGTTCGCAAGGTCTCTAAGTAGAGTTCTTTTATTGGCTGGTAAATCATTTGAGGGTAAACCAGTCCTTTTTTGCTTAAGGTTACTCGAATTCTCCGATCACACGCTCGCAAAACAGCATCCCTCGCTCAATTCACTAGCAGCCTGATGACAATTCAAATTGATGTTTTTAATTCTGGAAATAATACTCTCACCAATGCGATTTTCCATAGCCTGTATCTTCTTTTCCAATGCAGCGATTGCCTTAAGGGTCAGATCATTCATTCGATTTTCCAAGCAGCAGGATTCGTATCGGTCATGGCATTTAGTATATCAGAGCACTTATTCTGCACATCAACCAAACAAAGCTGTTTCTTTCGGCACCCAAAGCAAACGTACCAAAGCGAAGTGTTCGATCTTAACGCGTTAATACCAGCAAGATTGATATCGGTACACTTGACATGCAGTATTATTTCTTTTGTTTATTTGTGGCTTTAACCTTTTTGGGTCATTCGCCAGGTAAAAAAATTAATTACATTTCATTTCAAGTTACTGGAATTTGGGTTGGATTTATATTTGGTATGACTCTTCTTAGTGGCGGGAGCCAGCTGATCTGGATGGGCCGCGGTAGTCCCTCCCATCACCCGGTCCGGGAGTGGCGAGGGGCCCGCGGTTGTGAGCGGTAGATAGGTTTGGGGCTGGATGCTGTTGTCGTGGGGGCGGCGGAGTACCCTTCCATCACCCATTCCGGGTGTGGCAAGGGGCTCGAAGTTGCTGGTGTGATGTTGGATGGGCCGCGGTGAGCCCTCCCGGCATCCTGTCCGGATGTGGCGAGGGGCCCGCGGTTGTGGATGGGTAGTCTGTTGGTTGCATTCCGCTGTTGAAGGTGTTGTCGGTGGTTGATGGTTTTTACGTGGGAGGCTGCGGGGAACCCTCCCATCACCCAGTCCGAGTGTGGCGAAGGGGCCCGCTGTCTTCTTATTACACTTCCTTGAACAAGTCGGCATCCTTTAGGAAGGACAGTAGGACCTCCTCCCTTACTGGGAATGTCCCTCAGGGATGGCGGAAGGTCGTGCTGTCTCCGGAGATCAGCAAGCTCGAGGCAGTTTACCAGTAGATGTTCCACTGTCTTTCTGGTGTTGCATGTCTCGCATGTTGGTGGGTCTGCTCTGGAAATGGTGCGCGTGTGGGTTTTTTGGTGTGACCGACTCTTAGGCGTGATAGTATTCTTTGTTCAGCTCTGGAGCTCCGGTCGGTCCACTTGGTGGTGTCGCCCTTGATTTTTTGGGTGTGACCCCAAGATGATCTACAGTGCCTGGTGAAGTGGGTGGCTACTTGGTTGGTGAAAGACTTTGTTATGTTAGCAGCTGGTGTTTCTGGTTGTTGTATTAGCGCGCTGGATCGTCCCAGTGCTGCCAGACGGTCTGCTATTTCGTTTCCTTGGATGCCACAGTGGGCGGGTACCCAGCAGATGGTGACTTCCGCGTCGCTGTGGTTTTCTATTGCTTGGATGAAAGGGTGGAGACAGTTGCCGGAATGGAGGGCGGTGATGACTGAAAGTGAGTCTAAGAAAACCACCGTTGGTTGGTTGGACGGTTTGGTGATTAGGCTCCACGCGATCGCTGCTGCTTCGGCAGAGAAAATGGAGCAGCTGCCTGGTAACTGTACCGATGTATTTGTTGCTGGTTCTGGACCTGATATACCGATGCCAACTCCAATGGCTGTCTTGGAGCCGTCGGTGTAGAGATGGTAGTGGTTTTTGTACTTGCTGTTGGTGTTATCGTGGAACCTGGCTCTGGCAGCGACGGGTGGGAGGTCTGCCTGGTGAAGGCTGGTATCAATTGCTGGTATGTTGGTGTTATACCACGGCTTATTTCTCGCGGAGTGGAGCCGGGCCAGCTGGGGCAGCTCTTTGCCGATGTAGAGTTGGTGGAGTTCTTTAGCTAGGTCAAGAAGCATGCAGTCTTGGCCGGATGTTTTCTCTAGGTAGCCAAGGGCTCGACGAAAGATGACAATGGCGGTTTGCCAGCGGAGGGGGAGCTGACCGGCTTCCACACATGCCGCGTTGGCAGGGGTGCTGGGCAGGTGGTTGGATGCTATCCTTATGGAGCGGTTATATGTTGGGGCCAGGGTGGTGATGAGGTTGTTACGGCGGAGTCCGGTGGCTTCGATACCGTAATATATTCTGCTCCATATTAGTGCCTTGCTGACGTCAATCGCTGTAGATCTATTCCACTTGGGGTGGCCGTTGCTGATCGTTCGTATCAGTCTTAACCGACTTTCGCAGTCACTTTTTACATTGCGAAAGTGGGGGAGGAACGTTAGTTTGTTGTCGAACGTGACGCCAAGGATCATGGTTTCCTTCGCGTAGGGTATGATGGTGCCGGAAAGAGAGACGGGGGTCCCGGTTGGTCAGTGAGAGCCATTGCAGCAGTACGTAATAGAGCATTTGGTAGGTGAGAGAATGAATCCAATGGAGGTAGCCCATTTTTCGATGGCGTTGGTCGCTGCTTGTGCTTTTCGTCGAGTAAGTTTGATACTTCTGCCGGCGACGACGATGACTATGTCATCTGCGAACACGTAGATGTACATGTTTTTGGGAAGTTTTTGGAAGACTGAGTTCATGCTTATGAGGAAAAGCGTCACTGCAAGGACAGAGCCCTGGGGGACCCCGTTGGCTTCTGTGAAGATGTTTGATGTTGTGCCACCGATGCAGACACGGAATGTCCGGTCCTGCAGGTAATTTTGTAGAAATGCCCCCATATTTCCGGTGATCCCCAGTCGGCCAGTTGCCTCAGAACGCCGCCCCTCCAAACCGCTCGATGGATGGTTTCTGTAAGCGCCGTCAGGTGGGATCCAGTGCCTGTACCCTGTCTAAAGGCGAATTGTCGGTGATCTAATAGGCTATTTTCCTCTAGGAGGGTAGTCAATCTACGGTTAGCGAGTCAACCTAATTTATTTATTTATACTGGTCTTCGATTTTCTCGTACAGACAGTTCCTTAATTAATAATAATTCTATGTTTAAAGGTAGTCTTAGTAATGTTAAAATCATACTTGTCAGCTACATCATCAAAATTACGACAGCATACATTGAACGGATTGTTTTGTGAAAAAAGAGTACGATACATCGGTAACCGAAAGAAATCAGTTCGTCTGGTGGGTCTAGGTGGTACGTTGAATCGGAGCTGGCTCAGCAACTCCGGGCTATCTATATTGTTTTCCAGAAGATCGAACACGAAGAGGCGTTGCAGCATTATCCTCCGACTTGTAAGAGTTGGCAAACGTAGAAGATTGCATCGATGTTCATAGGGCGGTAGACGAATAGGATCAGTCCAAGGTAGTAACCGCAGAGCGTAACGAACAAAGTGACGCTGAATTCGTTCGATGCGATTAATTTGAACAGCATGATAGGGTGCCCACACAAGCACGCCGTACTCCAGGATGCTACACAATTCAACGCAATCAGTGTC
The DNA here is from genome assembly GCF_030247195.1 of Topomyia yanbarensis. NCBI lineage: Eukaryota > Metazoa > Arthropoda > Insecta > Diptera > Culicidae > Topomyia > Topomyia yanbarensis. The sequence goes on from NC_080671.1 coordinate 113,515,700, forward strand.
ACTAATGAACGCTAAGTCAAGAAGTCTCGCGTTTACGTTTTCGAGATCGTTTATCTGAGACATTCCGTTGGCCATAACTGACTCAACCAGGGATATTTCCTGTTCAGACGAAGCATTTACCGGTAGCATACAGTTCAAATTTTCATCCGACATCCAACGTAATTGAGGGAGATTATAATCCCCAACAGTCAAAACCACACCACGATCACCCGCAAGATCAATTAATCTTTTCACACATATAGCATGTTGCTCGTACAACAGGGGCTCACTGTTGGGCGGCAGATATATACAGCACACTATCATATCAAAGTTTGGTGATGAGATGCGAACGATAATTTGCTCCAATTGATCACAGTCAGCAATACAAATAGCAGAGCTCTGAAGGCCGTTTTTTACTGCTATCAGGACCCCCCCTCCTCGTCTGTGCTGGCTGGTTTGGGGGTTTCTATCACAACGGTAAATAGTATAGTTCAGAGCTAGCTCAGAGTTTGAAACGTCGTTATTCAGCCAAGTTTCAGTAAAGGCAATAACGTCATAATCGCACTGAGAAATATTTAATAGTAACAAATTTGTCTTCGTCCGGATTCCACGAGTGTTCTGATAATAAAGCGAGATTGGACGGTAGCTTTTTTCACGATTCGGACCACGTCTGTTGGTAGCAGAAAACTGATGTGCAGGTGTGGTGCAGGTTAAATCCGCTGGTAATTCTTGAGCATCAGTAGAACTTTCTGTGTGACAGTAGGAACGTGCGAAGAGTGGCTTATTGTGATTTAGTGTCTGCTGGTGTTGGCAAGAAGCGAAAAATATTACGTGTGTTCGACGAGGGCTGGAAATCAAATGGTCGGAAAACAATTCCCTTCTGCCATGTTGATTTGGATAGGGATAAATCTTTCAGCTGCAAATCAATACCAGCTTTGAACGATACGAATGAAAGTTCATCAAATGTTCTGCCTTTAGGTACAAGTTTAACAACGTTCACAGCTGTGTCTGTTTTCAAATTGTTCCTGATCAGCTTTTCGATTTGATGAACTGTTGCCTGAGGATCGAAACCAGATAAGTACAGCCAAAACTGTTTATCCTTTTTAGCTGCCACCAATGGTATAGCGTCGTCCGGTTCAATATCTTTTGTACCTTCAAAAATGTTATCGCGGTGCGGTAGTTCATCCGGGATTAATAGCCGTGGTCTCTTGCGTGAATTTGGGTTTAGTTGTGTTCTACGTGGTGTGGTGGGAAAGGGCGTTCGCTGAAGTATTGTATTGATTTTCGTGGTGTTGAGTGCAACTTCATTCCTCAGTTCGTCCAGCACCTTGTTTTGCTCTTCAACCATTGACTGCATTGCGTTGTTCGTCGATACAATAACTTGACGAAAACAAGCATTTGTCATCATTTTTGTACAAGCTTTGCACATCCAAAACAATTGTGAACATCCAGATACAGCGTCACGAATTTCCGCTGACTGGTGAGCACATTTGAGGTGGAAAGATGATTTACAAAAACCATGGCAAACTATTTCATCTGCCTCGTCAATACTGCGAGTACAAGCACAACAAAAAGGCTCCATTGCTTTTTTCCGTACGATCTCAACACAGAGCGAAAGCGGTGCAGTTTTTGGCGATTTTTTATTTACCTGATCTTCCCGGCGTTAATACGATGTCTAGACTTCGGTTTAGCATAGCATGAACACCTGCACAAATCGTAGGATGGAGTTGCAGAATTGAGCATATCCATTGTCATATCAGACTTCGCCACAATCTACAATGACGTAGACCCGCTCAACTCCACACACCTGGCCACGTCCTTACAAGCGTTTTTATTTCATAATAGTCCTATCACCTACTTAAGGAAAACGCTCGGAACCGAAACAGTTTTCATAGATGACGGAGATTTCAAAAAGGCGAAAAAATGTGATCTGGAGATTATATAAATAAGTTACCAATACTTATTATTCTCATGCTGGTTTGGGTGGCATTTCGGGTGTATTCTTCATTCAACAATTTCTTCTACCAAACAATTAACATCTACTATAAAAATGACAATGTTCTATGTATTTCATTAGTTTGCGGTGTTGTCCGAATCGGTAGACTCCCAAGCTGTGTAGATTTCTTCTATTTTTCGAGTCACTCTGTCTTTTTCTAAGGCTAACTGTTCCCATTCCATGCAGCTCAGATCATCATACCGATCCATGATCTGGCTGATGAGATCTAACCACGTGTATGCCGGTCTACCTCGTTTTTTGTACGGTCTTTTACATTTAGCAGCTAATTTCAGGATATGAGAGTCATCCGTTCTCATTATGTGTCTAGACTTCGGTTTATCTATATATTCCGGGATCTTTTCTCTTCCTAGATAGCTTGCAGATTACAACCTCGTAGTAACGGATGGATCTGAGAAAAATACAAATGGAATTAGGTTAAAGCAACAATAAAACTTGGAGAAACTAACGGTTGGTTTTTCTGAATGTTTCCGTGTCTTCCCCTTCACAGCAATGTCCTTTTTAGAAGTTTCCACCATCCAACTTTATACATTTGTTGAAAGTATTTTATTTGCCCAAAACTTTAGAACATAACGGTTACTCAAGATATGAGTCGATTTTACTTAACTCAATACTCAGTTTGCCTCGATTTAGGAATTTGAATACTAGGAACTTAAATTTTGAGTAGGTTTGAATGAGCGTGTATGTCATCAAAGAAATCTGTTGGCGTGCTATAAGCTTTTGAGCTTATAGCAAGCTAATAAGCTAGGATTGTTGTCTGTTTTTTGTGGCACAAGATAGTACAACTCGATCACTCGAGAAGCATGTTATAATCGTGTTTCGCTATATCTCAGTAGCTCGGCAGAGGACGACGCCGGTGCGGTGGTTGAGTGGTAAGCGTGACCGCCACTCATTTCAGTTGGCCTGGGCTCAATTCCAGCCGAGGTCACGTCTTCCTTCGGAAGGGAAGTAAAGCCATTGGTCCCCGGTCCATGAAATTGGTGGATCGATATCTAGTCCAGGTAGTGGAATCACCTCTCTGGCGTCGGTAAAGAAGAAGTATATCCAACTTCTATACTCTACTAACAAAAATATTTTCCTCCCGTGATACTTGTGGAGTGCGCAGTAGTATATACGGCCTCTAGCAAAAGCAAGTATCGAACTAACAATTCCCTTCCCTTTCCTTCCGCGATCTACGTTCGGGCCTGGCCGGTGCCGGTATTGATCAGAAACACTTTAGGATTACCAGAAGTTGCACATTGAAAGATGTTTCGCTAATCCCAAGCATAATTATCTACTGATTCCCTGTGCAACTTCAGCTAGTCCCGGTCGATAACGGAATAGCAGCCAGGGGTGGTCGCACAAGCTCAAGCTCAAGCTCTCAGGAACTCGGCAGAATTTAAAAATTCTGCAAACGCCACATTGTAGAGATTTTAAAATTCAGTAATTCAGTGCTTATTTTAACACATTTTGAATAGATATAAAATATATTCAACACGTTGTAGTGTAAGTAAAGATGTTTCAAATCGTTAATTTAGATTTAGGGAAATTTTGACATGTAAACCCGAATAGACAATTCAAATTAAAAATAGTTCGCACATAAGAGAATTGGACAGCCCGAACGATTAACTGCGAAATTTTCTTTATTTACCTACATTGATAAACTATCGCTGCTGAAAAAGTGAATTTTCTGACGTTTTTAGCATTTCCGACAGCGGTTCACTTCCTTCATGGGATCGAAAATGCACAAGCAACAACAACAGCAACACCTATTTGCAATGTTGTAGCCCAACCGAAAACTTCAATCAACTCAGTTCACGAGCTTATCACATACCGTTCGGATCCCATCAGTCTTCGTAGCAATTTAGCATACATTGGTAAAGTGAAGTAAGCTCCAGATCGAGGCTAGCTTTCACACCAACACTGTACCAGCTTCGCTGCATCTAGGGTTCGTCGCGGTTGCGGTAATTACCGCAACCGCGCGGTATTTACCGCACCCGCACCGCAAAATCTGCGGTGCGGTAAGACACTTTTTCCCGCAGATGCGGTGCGGGAAAGAGCTTTTACCGCGCGGTTTTACCGCAACCGCACCGCAAAAAAAAGATGATGAAGTGATAATTTTGGTTATTCTAAATTGATAAACAGACTGCTATTACGAAAGAAAATCTAGCTGTGTCCGAAATATTTTGGCGCTATTATTTTTACGACATATTTTGAACATTAGTTATTTTATACTTCTAAGTAAGACTTCACAAACTAACCATTTCAAATACATAAAATGCAAGATCCAAATAGAGAGAAAATTATTAGATCATTTAAAAACAATAAATTTTTACTCTTAAATCCAATTTAAAAGTGCATCACCTCTCCCGATTTCTGTTGGATTCGTTCAATTATGAATCGTTTCCGATATCAATTTTTCAACTGTGAACTTTGATTACTAACTAAACTAATTATGCTGGGACTTAACTGTTATGTGTCCAACAAAAAAAAACACCTTCAACAGGCCAACGTGTTACGGGACTTTATGGTAATTTAAAAAATGGAATTGGAATGGAATGGCCACTCACGGCCCCACGGGAACCTGCTCCGGAATGTCCGTTCCGGGGTCAAATCACCAAATGGTTCCAAAACCACGAGATACAGCCTACTGATGCAATTCCAAGAATTTTGATACCCATATTGCTAGTATTCCATTGAAGTTCACAAATAGTATGCCAGTATTGGAGCCTGCTTCCGGAAATCCGGATTCCCGGGAATTGAATGAAGTAACCCGATTCATTTTTACCAAGTCCAAAAGCGGATGAGTTTCTGAATCTAAAACACCCAAAATCATCAAAATCGGTTGGAAAATACCTTAGTTATTGGTATTTCAGTTTTGTGGGTACCCGGGTACCCACGTCGGCCTGTTACGTAATAAAAAAAAATTGAGGAGCCCCTCCTAACTCCCCCTTACTATATCAACAATATTATTAACCCAAAAGCTTGACTTAGTGAAGTTCTAAGATATCACAAAGTTTCAATTTCCAGCTAAGGATAAAACATAGGAATTTCATTAATTGAAACCTAAAAAGGTACCCGGGTACCGCGTCGGATACATAACGGTTAAACACAACCCAAAGAATATAATTATCTTCATCAAACCAAACGAATTTGGAGTAATTGGCAGTAAAGGATACAAATGTATGAAATCGTCCAAAATAAGGAGGGGTCCAAATTAGGATGATTATTCTATCATTCGTTCATCAACATCGTATTTCTATCTTCTTTGATTGCTGTGTAAACTCAATGAGAGTCAATGCAGTCAATTTTATTGGACTCTTTCTCAAAAAGTATGCTACAAAACTTTTTTTTTGCGTACTTCCATTCTAATTTACGATAGTTTTCTACCAAATTAACTGCTAATATTTTTCAGTTAACCCTCCAGCTCTCGCGCAAATGGTTCCCCGAATGAGCAGCCGCTGTTGCTGAAAGAAGATTTCGCTAGAGTTTCGGAATGTGTTTCGCAAAATACAACGGCGCGTGTGCTGGAGGGTTAAGACTATTTTGTAGCTTTTTTGAAACTATTTTAGCCAAATACCACGTCGTTTGACTCCCGTCCACTTTAATTGAAGTTTTTGCCATTGGCTCTTTGGGAAAATATTATAGAAAAATCAATTAAATGGTAGAACTTTCTAGAACTAGCCTTTAGAAAATTACACTTCATATATTTTTAAAGGGAGCAATCTTAGTTTCTGAATGAGAATACATATGTTTCTTGAAAAATGCGGAAGTTAGAGTTTTGGGATATTTTGTCCATAAAACCCCCTATTATTAATAACATTTCTGCTGTATGTTACAAATCATACATTTTTAGCAGTTTTTCTAATGTTCAATAATTCTGTACCGGTTGAGACCGGACTTCTGATTAGATGTGATGTATAGAGCAATTTTTTTTTCGTCAAATATGGCGTCATTCTTATTGATGAAATACAATGTTTTTATTTCACTGTATTGGAATATATGCGCTACTATATAGAAGTACTGGTATTTAAATTTTTTTTTGTTGAAATTCCTTTAAGAATGAAAGGTGGTTTTTACTACGTAAATGTGAAAATCATCCATTTCATTTTCATATTTCAAACACATTGCAAATATGACAATTTACAGAAAAAAATATTTCATTTCTTATTACATTTTTATTACATTTTTAATACATTTTTATTACATTTTTTCAATTAACTGAAGGGTTACTAAAATAAAAGTTTTCCTATTACTGCAGTACAACGTTTTTGAATGTATAATGCTTGCATTTTAAATGTACGGAGTTTTATTAATAGAAAATGCAAAAGTTGATTTTTTCTTAAACATTACATTCTGAGGAGTCTCTTAAAGTGTAAATAAAAATAACATTTTATTATATATGGTTATACAAATGAACAATTTTTCAACACAATTTTTAAAAATTTAAAAAAAATTACCGCATTTACCGCATTACCGCGCGGTGCGGTGCGGTATATAAAGTGCGGTTGCGGTAAGCGGTGCGGTTATGATATTTTTTTGCGGTTGCGGTGCGGACAATCCATTTACCGCCCACATCCGCACCGCGACGAACCCTAGCTGCATCACACAGCAGGCGGGATATCGCTGCTCTGATTGATTACGGGTAATTGTTTATTGTATGTTTACGCTACACTTGGGAGCCGTTGTGATACTCGCAGACTGGAACGCAGCTCCGTTCGTTCCGTTGTTGTTCATGGCAGAACCGAACTAAGCCGCTCTTTTGTCTTCTTCAAAGCGACCGTCCGGTCGCAAAACGAGCAGGCATACGTATGTATGTACTCAAGCGAGTCAAACGTCAAACCAGGAATCCGGTGCCATTCGTTGCCCGAAAAGTTGGGAAAAACAAGAGCACATCAACGTCCGCCACACGGTCGAGGAAAAACGGCGAGTAAACAATGGGAACATTATTCCTAGGATGCCATATTTTCGACAAGAATCTACGGCAAGCAGGCATCGTGAAAAACAGAATTCCGAGTTGTACCACCAGCTTCAGCTACATTTGATACACGAGAAAGTGTAGCGATAAATAACTAATTCATTAACGAACCGGGGAAGCATGTCCTGTACCGAAGTGTACTATGCTGCATCGCACATCCATTTGCTAGTGCCATTTCGAACATGCCGACCGAGAAGGGGGGCAGCAAAAGCGCAGGGGCAGCCGAAAAGCACCATCCATTAATTTGCTCATGTGGGGATCATGTGGACGTGTTCTCAATCAAAGGAAGTGTTCTGAGTAATAAATTTTAAGCTTGTTCGACACAATTTAATTTGATATTGTTGCTTGTAATTAAATGGGGAATTAATTTGCTATCTACAGCTATCTATCGCAATTGATTATCGACCGGTCTTACGGTGCGGTTGGGGGGCTTCTGGCGGCAGGATGCGAAAATAACATATTGAAGACGAACGGATACCGTTTGCACAGCTGCCGCACGGCTATTTTCGATACGGTGAATAAACGGTGAAAACAATTTGTTCAATTCGCTGGAATGGTATACCTAATTGATAGGATATTATTTACCTTTTCTTTCGCTAGACAAAAGCGACGAGCAAGAGAAATATTGAGCACAACTGGTGATCCTGTTCAAATTGAATGAAATCTTGAATCTGGGCGTTTTATTTAGTACACTGTTTCACAGTATAGCTTACTTGAACTTTATCTCATCAGTATCTAGCAAACCGACTACGGTACCACAGGTACACGCACTTAGACGCCACGTCTAAACCGATTCGCTATGATCCTGTCAACAATCAGAATTTCTTTGCATGAGAGACATAATTCGAGACTATAGTTGATTACTCATGAATGCAAGTAATGTTCCGTTTTGGATGTAGCGTCTATATGTGTCGGCTTGCTAGATACTGATGAAATACAGTCGAAACGCAAATCCATGTCAATATTTTCAAGCATACATTCGCGGGAAAAAAGTTTTATACTGCAATCTCTAAAAATAAGTGATATTAAAGTTAGTTGCAAAAAGAACTTATTTGAACATTTTACCTTCATTTCTTCCAAAATAACTTTCAAAGCTACAAGGTAGCGGCAGATAAACTTTTCTCTGTGACTAGACTATGCACTTCATAACCGCGAAAAGTGGAAAGCAGGAAAACCCAACATATGCTTTTTTCACGTAAATCTTCTAGAGAACCAATAAAGGTCCAATTTGATCATTATATTAAAATAATAAATACTATGTGTCACCCACAGACGAACATTACTAGTTTAATTTTTCGAAAACATGACGACAACATTTTTTCCTCACTACTTCTGTCTCTTTAACAATAACACATTATTTTTTGCAGAGATCTCAGTAAAAGTGACGTTTGAGTGCTGAGACTCAACAAAAACATTTCACCGAAAATAAGCAAACTAATCTCACTTTACTGAGATATCAGTTTCTAAATTTTGCTGACAACACAGCTGTTGGGAAATTACCGAGCCGAATTGAGTGTGCAGTACCCAACTTTGACGTAGGACTACGTCTTTGTTTTCTAGTTGCTTTTGCCTATCACTAAAATATCAACGCCTGCATAGTTTTTTTTAAATCGTTTATTTGACACAGCTCATAGTAGTAGCTTATCAGAGTCATGGATTTTTTCACAATATATAAAATATATAAACAAACACAAATGTTACTGATTATCCGTTCGATCTCGCGCACGCAACTTTTTATTGCGTGCGTCCACCTTCTTTGGTAGCAGGGAAACGTTCATCTGCTCACCTACTGCGTCATAGGGATCATTCTATTTTCTCTTGTCGTTATTGGTCTTCTCTACCGATTCACAGACGACCAAGGCAAAACTACCGATATTTTGTTATTCCTACCGAAAACTACCGATTTTTATTGATTTTGGACACATCCTACTCAACATTCATTTTTTGGATTGGATTTGATCTGAGATCTGTGTTGACAGTATTTTACAATTCTAAGTCAATACTACGTTTTTGGGACAACAACCCGGTCTACCGATAACTACCGATAAACTTTTAGTGACTCTACTGATATAAAGCAATTCTATCTGGCCACCCTGCTTACGTACCAGTGTAAACCCTTCGGCATGGCTATTAGCATCCTCGCCGATGTTGCGTTCAGTTGGTTTTTGGGTAATGGATGCTTTTTTTGCAGTAGTCATTACGGGCTGACCAGCTGCCACAAATTTGGTGACCATATGTGATTCAGATACACTGTTGGATATATATATATATATATATATATATATATATATATATATATATATATATATATATATATATATATATATATATATATATATATATATATATATATATATATATATATATATATACATATATATATATATATATATATATATATATATATATATATATATATATATATATATATATATATATATATATATATATATATATATATATATATATATATATATATATATATATATATATATAACGCCAGCCAGTTGTTTTTGTTTGAACTTCCAAAGGCCTCTGCTTCACAAATATCTTGCAGGCCTGCTTAAATTCTCTTAGGTTATTAGTACGCTTGGCGTATTCTGGTAATGTGCTGAACTGCTGAACTGACAACCAATTGAACATCAAATGTCGCGGAGTTAGTCTGTCACAACGTAGTAGCAGTCGCATAACCTTGTTTTGTAAGATCGGCATTTGCTTACTCTGTTTCTTGGACGCCAAATACAAAATAGAAGCACACTAATCAAACTGGGGAGCTATTACGGCCTTGTAAACAGTTATCTTTGAGTCAAATGTGAGAAACCTATTAATTCTACAAAGAACGCCAAACTTTCTGGCAGCCTTCCGGATTGTATAGTTCACGTACTCATTAAAATTTGAGTTTTCGTTCAATGTGACCCAAAGATATTTGATAGTTGCAACTCGTTCAACTATTTCTCCATCTATTTCAAATGTTGCAGTACTTGCATTCATCTGTCGCGTAGTTACAATCATATATTTGGTCTTGGAAATGTTCAGTTCGAGTTTTTTTCCACTTCAACCAATCACTAAGCTTCATCAACTCAAGGTTCATTAGCCTGATGCAATCATCGAAACTATTACTGATGATAAACAAAACTGTGTCATCGGTAAACAAGTTGATTTCCGCATTTTCCAAAATGTTTCTCATGTCGTTAATGTATAGGATAAACAAAAGTGGTCCTAGTACACTACCCTGTGGTACACCAAGGTTGATTTCGGCTTCCGATGATGTAGCGTGGTTGTACCTTGTAGCTTTCTAAGTAACTGCGAAATCACTGAAGAGCATTTCCTCTTTCACCATATTTCTCCACAACGCAAATCAGTTTATGGCGATCAATTGTTTCAAATGCTCGTTTCAAGTCAACAAAAACTGCCAAGACAACTTTTCCATTCTCAATGACCTGCTTCCATTTCAACAATAATAGATTAAGCGCTATTTCACACGAATGATTTTTCCGAAATCCTGATTGTTCACACAACAGTATACCAGCACTATCTACATAGCTCATCAATTGTTCTTTAACGACCGTTTCTAAAACTTTCTCGTAGATCTGTAGCATATTAATCGGCCTGTGATCCTCTGCTCGTAATGCATTTGGAACTTTTGGAACTGGAATTACGACCGTCTTCTTCCACGCTTCCGGAAAAAAACACCTTGTCGGAGTGACTCATTAACAACTGTTAAGCTTATCAGCGATTATGTAAAACGTATCCACCAGCATCCGCTTAGTAACGTTGTCCGTTCCCGAACAATTTTTACGGTCCGAGACAAATTCTTTAAGTTTAAGCATATTGATGGGCTTGAAAAAACAAAACTGATTTTCGGTTACCTTGCTTTCCTCCACTAGTCACCCTGTAGGTGGTGGAATGGCTTCGTTAATCTTTTCAACACTTTTGATAAAAAAAAAATTATTAAGTTTTTCTGCCGTAACTTCGTCAGAATACACCTCGTCGAACCATCTCAAATAACATTGGAATTTTTCCCATCTCCAGGTTTGATAAGGGCTTTTAAACATTTCCAGAGCCTTTTAGAGTCGCAGGCACATTCTTGCTGAACAGATAGGTTTTTTGCTAAACGAAGTTCAAGCACATAGTTGTTGCCATTCAAAAGCGTTCTGTCGCTTCTGAGAATGCTTTGTAGTTTTTGTCTAGAGTACATTTTCCATGAAACATGTGTGCTATTACGATCTAGCAAGTACAGTTTCGGAGAACCAATAAAAGCTACTCCGATTGTCTCATGGTCAGTGATTTTCCAATCCTCTAAAACTTTAGCTTCGCACTCCTCAATATTGCAGAAAACCAAGTTTCTACCCACTGCCAAAGTCTGGCAGCGACTGAGTCAGGTAGGGGGCAAAGAGTGATGACATCAACACAGTTCCTCGATGGCGAAGTGGTTAACGCACCCAACTAGAGACTGGGAGATCGCCGGTTCGATTTCTGGTTGAGGACAAATCTTTTCTCGGTGTTTCCATTAAAAAGGTGAATTTTCACCGTTTCTTCATTCTCACCGTTCCTTTCATTTCTCTGTCTGATTTTCAGTGGACACGTTCATAAAAATCCTTAAGAAAATCCAAAAAAAATACGTCAAAACAAGGAATGTATGAAGCATTATCTTGCTGAAAAAACACATTATCAGCCATCACGTCTTCTGTGAAAGGAATTAGAACCTCTTCCAACAATTCGCAGTACTTCTCGGAGTTCATTCGTGTCGATATGAAACATATTGGAGTTTTGCCTGCGTCACTAATCCCCGCCCAAATCATTACAGTCCCTCCTCCGAAGTTGCGAGATTCTCTTGTAGGCTTTTACGCTTATCTTGCCAACAATTACCGGATCCATCAGGTCCGTCCAAATTGAATAGTTTTTCATCGCTAAAACAACTTTAGACCACTCTTCATCCCAGAATTTATACTTCTCGGCGAAATTCAACCGGACTTTCTTGTGCCGTAGAAGTAGTCGAGGTACAGAACAGTTTTCCTATATGAAAGGTTCGCGTCCGAACTCAGAACCTGCCGGATACGCCGACTAGTAACCGGAATGTTCATTTCTGCTTTCATTTTTGCAGACGAAAGCTATGATTCACCAGCGAGATGCTTAAGGGGGGGTTAGGGTTTCAGCATGAGAAAAGAAAATTTTTTGGCGAATATTTTTTAGAACTTTGCGTAAAGCCAATTTAGCAAAACTTATGTACATTATAGTGTATCATTTCAAGAACATGCTGTAATTTTTCTATGCAAAAATATCGACAATCGACTCGGTGACGAAGCTTTCTGTAGGGTAAGTTGGGGCAAATCCGACCTAGTAAATGGTTTTGGCTGTAAAATGCTCATTTTACATCGGATCAAGTCATTTTATAAACCAAATTAAAGGTTAGACTTCTGGACAACTTTCTATATAGAGCATTTTATTCGAATCTTGAAAAAACTTTGAGATTCAAGCATTTTACGAAAACGTTAATTTTTTGCTGTTTTCAAAAATGGTGGGGTAAAACCGACCGCCTACACCCAAAATCCGACGGGCATGTTTCTATTACTTTTGGGTATGATTCTATTGTCTTTTCGGTAACAGACCACGCAATTGCGCATTGCGGTATTAAACTCATATTCCCGCAAAGGTAGTAAACGGTGGAATGACGAATTTCGGTTGCTGTTCATGTATGCGTATCACACAATCAAACACTTTTTCAGTACGTGTCAACCTCGGCTCTGTTCGGATGTAGGATAATTCGGTCGTATTCTATGATAGTATTAGTACCAAGCTAAACCAACCGGAATCCTGGTGGATCTCTGACCAAATTCAGGCTGGAATCTGGCCCAATATTGGCAGAAACCATCCAGAATTACGGATTTTTTACTGGGTAGGTTGGATAGTGGAATAAAAAGTTTAGTCGGTTTCCGGATCCGGCCTAACTGCCAGATCCGGACCAGTGCTCAAATCCGGACCTCCCGAATCCAGACCAGTGCCCAGATCCGAAATTCCGAACCAGTGCCCGGATCTGGACCAGTACCCGGAACCGGACCAGTACCCGGATCTAGCCCATCCCCTTTTCCCCTTACCAAGTCCGGACCTGAACCAGACCCAGACCTGGTGCTTAGATCCAGATAAGTGTCTGGATCTGGACCCTCGGTTCGGATACGTGGATCCAAACCATAGATCTTGCTTCCCATACATGACGGGAAGGACTATTCATGTTTTGTGCAGTCGCACCTTGCTGTTAACGTCCGTGATAGAAAAGAAATTTCAATTTAACACCGGCCGAAGTACCCCACCACTATTCCGAGTCGTTTTTTTTTCTGACTGTGCTTTGAAGCTAGCCGAGTGTGAGCCGATCTTCAAATACACCGAGGAAAAAGAACTTAAGAATTTCATAAGTTTCGACTTATGACCATGTACAATTTTGATTCCATTAGATGCTTATGCATTACATAAGATACTCTAAAATATTAACAAAAAATGAGGCAATAATCATTTAACAAAAAAATACTTACATTTTTTTAAAGCAGAGCACCATATCAAAACTAAATCTAACAATGTTTTCTTGATTTTTGGCATTTTCACAATAATATTTTGATAATAATCTTAGGACACATGTGTGAATTTTATAAGGCGAACTTATGAAATTCATACTATGCTTATTAAGCATAGCATGCCAAAAATCAAGAAAACATTGTTAGATTTAGTTTTGATATGGTGCTCTGCTTTAAAAAAATGTAAGTATTTTTTTGTTAAATGATTATTGCCTCATTTTTTTGTTAATATTTTACAGTATCTCTTCAATGTTGTGCAATAACAGAAGTTTCTACCGTAGGTTATTGGCCAATTCTGAGCCCACCTGGAAACATCTAGCTTCCTAATACGTAATCTTTTTCCAATTGAAGACTTTTGAATTAGTTATAGTTATTTTTAAAAATTAAAAAAAGGCATGAAAAAATGAATAAAAAATGTTTTCTTATTTATTATATCAGGCGCATAACATTCATGAACGTCACAAGAAATCTCTTTTATAATTTATATTTGAACACGATGATTAATATAAGCATACTTGTATGAAGATCATAAGAACGTCCTGGGAATTTCATAAGCATATCTTATGAAATCCGTAAGTGGCTAGATGGCCATTTTCTTCGCCAAATCATAAGACAAACTTATGATTTTCATATGAGATACTTGTGGCGCAAAGTCATAAGCGATTTTTATGGTTTTCAATAGTTATTTTATGCCGGTGTACGGAATGTGTCGCGTAGAAAAATTCGAAACTCGTCTCTATCATCATTATGTTCGCTTTGCTCGATGCGCAATACAATGTCAAGCGAAAAGCTACACACTTCCAGACAATTCGACGCGTTAATATGTATTGAATTAGAATTGATGAAACATGAGTGCGATGCAGTAGAGATTTGAATGTGTTGGTATTGCCGTTTGGAGAATTTTTTGTTGGGACCGTTTTAGCATGAAACGTAGAGCATTTTTTTTATTATTACCGTAAAGGTATTACGGCCGAGTTTTGGGTGTATGGTTTTGGTTGATTTAGTACAGATATTACCCAAATTTTATGGGTGTTCCATGATAAATTAATGAATGTTATGTTATTGAATTGTAACATGAAGAAAATGGAATTCAATGTCAATCTTGGAATGTCAAAATCACGAGCAGTAGCACGTAAAGATATTCCCATTTACATCGGAGCAATTGCTCGACGAATATTTTATTCATCACGTTTCTGTGCCTTTCGTTTGTAATCATAATTCATCGTGCAAAAAATTAATAATAACAATAAAAATAGATTTCAATTTGATAAATAATCATTTTCTTAGCAAAAAAAAACCTGTCGGATTTACCCCACTATTTAGAGGTCGGATTTGCCCCACCGCGTCATTTTTCATTACGATGCAATTAAAAAAAATATGAAAAAAGTTGGACTTAATTCATCTATGCACTTTGTAGGACTTTAATGAAAGAATTTAAATCCACTTACATTTTTTATGCTATCACTTTAACAATCAGAAATATTCTGTAGTCAATGATACACATAAATCAAATCAAACGTTGTTAAAACACACTTATTGTCGTTTGAGCATCTCAATGTAGACTAATAAAATACTTTCATACCAGAACAGAGTGGGGTCGGGTTTACCCAACAGTCGGATTTGCCCCATTTTGCCCTATAACGTCTCTGGAAAAACATGATTTGCGGTATTACATGTATTCCAAAAATACTTAGCCGATTTCTTTCAAACTTTGCATACAGATTCTATGTAAAAAATACCCAACCCAAGTTTTTGAATTAAATTTTCAATTAAGGGGGCTTTTTACTCATTTTAAATAAAAATTACTATATTTCATGAAAAATTCCGCCTTTTTATGAGTAAAAACCCCCTAATTGAAAAATTATCGCAAAAACTCAACGTAGGAGTTAGGTATTTTTATCATAGAATGTGTATGCAAAGTTTGAAAGAAATTGGTTAAGTAGTCTTTGAATGGCAGGTAACACCGCAAATCATGTATTTTACAGTGACGTTCTACAAAAAGCTTCGTCACCGAGCCGTTTGTCGATTTTTTTCGCGCTGAAAGCGTCCCCTCCTCTCCCCTTAATATGTCGTTTGTCTCTGTCTGTTAAGGACGAAGGACGTCCTGGACGCTTTTTTGTACCGTATTGTGCACCCAGCCAAATATAGTTTGTCACGGCATCTCTACTCCGATCTATTCTACGAGCTATCTCGCGGAGAGAAAATCCTTCCGTCAAAATATCGATTTTGCCACGCTCCTTCTCCGTCAATACCGTTTCTTTCGGCATGATCCTTTAAAATTTAGAAAATAACACGATTAAAAGCGTACATAAGCTGTGAATAATATTTGTATAACCTTCAATTGACTTGATTCACCGTTATTTTGAATAATGCCAACGTAAAACGCAAACAAGCTCAACTAATAAATTGAAATGGTGACGTTATAATCATCTCGATCTCTAAATACACAAAACAAGTGCTTTTTGTTCACTCACACACAAGTATAGCTCGATATGTTCTCTTTATTTAGTTACATATACTAGGCACTGACACTTACACTCATGGAAATGGTAGCCTCAAACATGATACCGGTGTTATATTTATTTCCACCAGTGTACTCATGATGCTGCTCGTTTAGCATGCGAGCATCGATTGATTCGAACGACCACGTGGTACCTCTATTTATAACTACACGTATTTGATTGAATCCCTTAGGTGCTCCCTATTGATGGCTGTGGCCGAAATAGGTTGACTCATGTATGGGAATTTCCACGTTTTCCGAGACCTATTCTTTTTGACGGGGTTTCAACAGTGTATTGAAATGCATAAACAATATAGCCATAAAACATAATTTCAGTTAATTCCGAATTGTTTGGTGGTAAAAATGAAAATTTATCAATAAACAAAAGTATAACCGCTCAAAATAGTGACACAAAAACGTGACATCGAAAGATTTTAGAATGACAAGCAGCCCCAGATAGAGCAGTAAGACATTTTTAATGCCAAAAAAATAATGCGATAAAAAATAAAATCCTATGTACGTCGCTGCAGAAAGCGATTGCAGCTATAAAAATATTCAAGCTGTAAAAGTTTTAGAACGATCAAAAAACATTCGTTTGAGTTACATTTCCGGCCTGCTCAAAAATGTGAGTTCGTAAAAACATGGGTAAAGTTTTCAGTACACGAACAGCTCCAATATAAGCCATGCATCAATAACGATTTGAAAGTAAGAACTGTTCATTTTATAACGTGGACACCCGTTTTTTATTGTTACTGAAATGAATGATGAAAAATTAGAAATAAATACTCTACGTGTTATAATGAATTTTTTTGTGACGCGTTTAAGGGATTACACCACTGTAGAGCACGAAAAAATAAGCATATTTCGAGAATTTTTCTTGGCGCAATAAGTAGGTAAATCGAGATCTTGTTCAATGGGATTTATAACATTGGCATTGAATCACACAAAATATTTTTTTCGAGAAATTTCATCACAAGATTGCTGCTGTGCAGCATTTTCCCCTATGCAGGTTTTTTTTGAAGGGGTCCATAGCCGGAAATCTATCTCCCGTAATTTTTTACCTAGAGCCAAAAACTACAGTTTTTCAGATTCCCTATGTCAATAGCAGGCAAGCAGGATTTTTCGATATTTTAATTTTACGCAAAATGGCGCATTTTTGAGTGAAAAATCGCCGAAAATGTGATAAAAATCGACACAAAATTGTGAATTTTAAAAAGTTTAGCAATAAAAAATAAAATCCCACGTACGTCGTTGAAGAAATCAATTTTAAATATGCTGTGAAAATTTCAAAGCGACCAAAAATCATTTGTTTGCGCTAGATTTCTGGTTAGCTCAATAACTTGGTTTCGAGAAAAACGCATTTAAAGTTTACACTACACACGGGATATACATAAGAGGTGTTGCGGCAGAATTAAAAATTTGAACATTCCTGTATTGTTCTCGTCTTCCATGTTTTGGGATATCAGTTTTAGCATCCAAAAGCACATTTTAGACTAATAAATAGAAAATCTATTTTTTTAAATTCTACAGTGGTTAAAAGCTGTTGGGCTAAGTTACTGATCCGGTTCATAGACTGCATAAGTGGTGCACGGAGAACTTATCGAGGCGTGAATTGGCAAAATCGCGAAGTATTCAAATTCTGTGAAAGGAGAACCCGGGGCTATTTAAACCGTGAGGGTAATTCAGACCCCCTCGATTTCCAAGAAAATCGTAAGACTTTCCTACTGTCGTACATATTTATTGAACCGCTATTCTAATACATTAATTTTAACAGCTGAATCTAATTCCTTGTTTTTTTAGATAGGAGAGACAACTTGTTTAATTTTTATCCTCAAAACAAAAATCATTATAATGGTAAAACCATGATTAAATCAACAAATAAAAGTGAAAAAATAACGTGTAAGTGTTTTGGAAAGCTTGAGACTCCTATTTTATGGAATGATTTTTATTTAGGTGAAAACACAGATATTTTCAAGACGCTCACTTTTTGTACGAAAGGGACGCACGAGGCTATTTGGACCCTCTATTCCATCAACCACCATTCAGCGGCTTGCGGCTGCCCACACGATTGCATACGCCACAACAACGAAAATATATGATGAGCCTACCGTCAGCTGTGATTAACCAGATTAAGTATTTGTAACGCATAGCATCTGGGTCATTTCACGCGAAGTGATCAAAAAAAGATGCAAACTTGAAATCGACCTTCACGGATTTGAACAAAATTTAGAGGAATTGTTCATATAGGGCCAATATATAAAAACCCAAATTTTTGTGTCAATTGAACCACCCCTCGGGTCATGGGAGCACCCCCCGTTTTGGCAAATTGCCAAAACCCTTGATTTTCTTTTGATCATATCTCCGGTTCTATTTACTCTAGAATCAAACCACAAGATTGCTTTTGAAGAAAATTGTTCAAGGAGTCTAGAAAAAATATTATTTTTTGCTGACAGTGCTGCCAACTATGCAATTTTTTCAGTTAAATATTAAAAGTTAATTTTTCTCTCAATACATATATTTTAATTTTGAAAATTTTAATGCCATCGCGTTCCTCAGACATTTTTACATAAAAAACACTTATCGTTCCAATATAATATGAGCGCATCCAGAGATATACCGTTTTGAAGGGAAAAACTCCGATTTTCTCATATAAAAATCCATTTTTATTGGCCAAAATTGAGAAAATCTTCAAACTGTCATAAAAATCGACCCTGATCTGCTAGAAGTAAACCAAATACGTAGTTTTTCATCATTTCTCGTCTACTTCACGAAAAATTATGTTTGAACTCAGAATACTCAAGTTGGTTTTTTAGTGTTGTGCGCTTGCGATTTTATATGGGAAATTGTGGTTTTTTCTCTTCAAAACGGTGTATCTCAGGATGCGCTCATATTATATTGTAAAATGTCTGAGGAACGCGATGGCATTAAAATTTTCAAAATTAAAATATTCGTATTGAGAGAAAAATTAACTTATAATATTTAACTGAAAAAATTGCATAGTTGGCAACACTGTCGGCAAAAAATAATATTTTTTATAGACTCCTTGAACAATTTTTTTTCAAAAGCGGTTTTGTGGTTTGATTCTAGAGTAAATAGAACCGGAGATATGATCAAAAGAAAATCAAGGGTTTTAGCAATTTACCAAAACGGGGGGTGCTCCCATGACCCGAGGGGTGGTTCAATTGTCACAAAAATTTGGGTTTTTATATATTGGCCCTAGATGAACAATTCCTCTAAATTTTGTTCAAATCCGTGGAGGTCGATTACACGTGCCTTGATCACTTCGCATGGAATGACCCATCTATTGGGACGCTTTCTGTAAGCACCAAAAAGAACAGAAATACCCTGTAATAGAATAATCGAGTTGGAATAAAACAATACCATACGCACATAATGTACAAAAGATCATTTCCGTTCCCATTGCATTATTATTAATCGACCACACTGCTCAGTTAGAAAGTTAGGCCAATGCCACAGTACTTCATAAATTTTTCCCACTGAATCGTGAATATGGAATGATTGCACTTCCCAAAGCATAGTTTATTTAACGAACTCGTATATTGAGACCGTGCGTGAAACGGATGTTCGATATGGTGTGATTTTTTTTTTCGAGTACACATCCTCGTCAGTTTTCGCTTTGCTTCCTTCCTAGATCGGAAATGACTGCAAAGGCCAGTGGCTGTAGACTGCATTGGTCCGGTCTGTACAATACAAGAGGATGATGATGATGACGGCGAGGATGCTGTTGACAATTGCTCTTTTGGTGGTCCGACTTGTGCGACTGTTCTATCCGTGCTATTTTCGGACCATTCGATTCCAATCGTTTCGAACTGAAGCCGCGTATAGGATGGCATCAAAACCGCTTCCTCATCTTTCAATAACCACCATTGCTGTATTGTAGATGTTAGAGAATAGTGCATCGATTTTGGACGTGAAACGATGGTTGCGTTTTATTGGATTTCGGAGATCTCAAAGTTTTGGAAATAGATTTCATATTGTTGAAAAAAATACTATTTCAGTGGAACCATTAAAGGGTTAATGTACGCAAAGAGAACAATTTAGCGCGAATTTTCCCGCCGACAGTTCTACTGTAGGCCAGCGCAACCAATTTTATACGAATTCTCATTTTAATTGTCCAGCACAACATTAAATAATCCTGACAAACATAATGCTAGCTGTACTGTGAACTGCATTTATATTGGCGCACCGGTTTTAGTAGTACGGAAATTCACTGCATCACATCAGCAACACCATTTATGATCCTGTTGTGAAAGGCATTTGCATAAAACCCCTTTTTCACACATGTGGAGCAGCGGATTTGGCTGTGGTTTTCATCGCCAGACACCAGCTGGGAGCCAACAGATAGTTTTTCGGTATTTGACCGTTCCGCATTCACCGTAGTGGATCCGGGGGGGGGGGAGGTGTCGGAAACAGAAAACTATCCGGTGCTTCTGCTTCCGCCGAAAGTTTTCGGAAATCACGGACGATGACGAGGATGATGATGATGACGTGTGAAAACAAAACATTGCCGTTGCGTTGGCGTGTTTGCTGCTGTGGTCGTCATCTTCCGTATCATCGGTTCGTGCACTGCGGAAGGTTGTATTTTCCGCCGCACTGGGGCTGACCGTTTAATTTATAGGCAGTCTGCGCTGTGTGGGTGAGAGAGCGCACATTACGCGGACGAATTAGCTACCGCTCTGCTGCGGGATGGTTTGTGTCAGAGTGTTTTGTAGGCGTGCGTTACTTTATCAGACGTGTATGCAGTAGATCCGCAATGTCCAGCTTCTAACAACATATCGAAGGTATGAGATATTCCGTTCTTCGTTTATACGCGGTGATAGTAATATGTTTCGCTACGAAGTAAATCCGATTACTTTTTGTTACTGTCGAAATATTTAACTTAACTTTGATAATAGCCTGAAGGTCATATAGGCGCATCATATAGCGTACAGTGCGGTTGGCCCCCAGTTCGTATTGACGCATTTCAAAAAATTGTTTAGTTCGTGGGAATCGAGTACTGATGTACAACCATGCACTACTAGGCCCCATGCAAAACTGAGTCAGACATCACTTCGTTAAAAGTTTAATAACTTCTTTCAACAAAGCCGGAAAGACTAGCAGCAGGCCCGATGAGAAGGGAAGGGGGCAGGGCAATTGCCCTCGGGCCCGGGTCGCATTTGGGGGCCCGCGATTTTACCCGGAAGATAGGCGAACACATCCGGTATTCGTAGAAGAGCAATAAAAATAGCAATAGTAATTTCTTTGTAATCATTCGCCTTATTAAATTGTTATATGATGAAAACGTCAAAAATGAAAACTTTATTTGATAGTTGACATTTGTTAAAAAACGTTCTTAAAGGAGTTGTCTACTTTGTGTACAAGTTTTGAAAACGAGTTTTTTTTGTTTGAATCGACGGAGTACACTACAAAATATTGAGAAGCCAATTTAAAGTATGCGAAAATGAAAAGAAATGCAAGCGCCCACACAAACGCATTCGTCCTCTTCTACGTTCGCTTCTTTACTGATGGTGCCGGTTGTTGGCATGGAGATATTGGGCGTGATTGTTGTTGAGTGAATATTTGTTCCTGTTAGATCCGTACATATAGGTTTTGTAGCTAAAGATGGCCAATGTTTACACCCTACAATTTCACCATATTAGACATAGCGTGCTGATTATGTTCCAGACCATCAATCAAGCAGAAGTGTTTGTTTCGCGAAACGAAATATATCCGCTCACTGTTAATATAAAAATTCTAATTCCCTCCGGGGGTTGGAAGTATTATTCCTACTACTGTACCACCTGCAGATCGTTCAGCATCCTTCCGGGGGTCCATAATACTCTGTTTCAATTGTTTTGTGTCGTTACCCAGGTAACCATAGGCACTAATTTAAAACTCTAGATAAGCTATAAGTTAGCATTTTCATTGCTAACTAGCCGTATACAAGTATTGTTAATGCTTCAATGCACCTAAAATGTAAAACATTAAATCTAGCACTATATCGACATACATAACACAGATATCGTGCTTCAAAAGCTTTTGAAGATAAATGCTATGAAGCTTTTATAGAAAACTCTAAGTGCAAATATAGAATCTTCTATTAGTACTTTAAGACACCGAACAATAACAAACATACATATGCGTTCCAATAGTCACTGTTTTATCACTCGCGGACAAGGTTCACGGACGCTAATTTTAGGGAGTTCGGAGGTTTAGCGGCTAAACAACGTAGTTCGCACTTCAACTTATATAATCGACTGATATCTTAAAACTAAACTTATAGAGTTGCATGAATCACTATTTATATCAAAAATATATGTGTGTATGTGTTACGGGAAATATGAGCTAAACGAAAAGCAAATTTTATAGTTCAGTGGATTGAATAAGTTCAATAGACGACTTCATGTCGGAGTTCATTTTGATTAGGATGGTATCCAATAGCTTAATAATTAAAAATTAATAATAAATAATAATAATATAATTTATTTCAAACAGCCACCTAAACTCGTATGACTTCACGTAATGAATGATGATGCAATAAACTTAAAATCAAAATGCAAATTCTGCACGATTTTTCGAAAAAATAAAATTGCAAATATAATCCACAATAGACGTTTGCGTAATTTAAACCAAACATCTAGGTAGAAATTGGATTAAACCAAGTATACATGCAAATTTTCTCATCCCATTTCTATAGGCACTAAATCATCAATTTAAACAGTCGGCATTTCAAACAAAAGAATAGAGGAAGGGTGGGTACGTTATCGAAAGTTATTTTTTTCTTTTGCTGCGTCGATAAAGAAGGGAAGTTATTTTTTTCAAAAACACGGCTCTATGTTTACATTACTGACAGTAGGGTTCGTCGCGGTTGCGGTAATTACCGCAACCGCGCGGTATTTACCGCACCCGCACCGCAAAAACTGCGGTGCGGTGAGACACTTTTTCCCGCGGATGCGGTGCGGGAAATGAGCTTTTACCGCGCGGTATTACCGCAACCGCACTTCAAAAAATAATTGATAAAGTCTGCAGTCTGCATTAAAAATTGAATTAAAACTATAACTTTTGGCATTTGAGAAGGACGCAACAAGATTTATTTTCTGAACGAATGCTTAGCAATGTCATTATTAGAAACATCTCTCTGTCAGAACGTTCGAGTTTTTTATTACTCTACAATATAGAAACATGATAAACCTCTAATTGCTCTAATTTCCATAGACTTGACAATGATTTAACAAGAAATCCGAGTATAATCTTTATTCGTCCTATCCCTACTTGATTTTTTACATATTAGTTATTCAAATATGATAAAACATACTGTTACTAAGAAACAAAATCTATAAGATGTGTCCAATGTAATTTGGCACCATTATTTTACTACATATTTTGAAAACTATTTATTTTATACTTCAAAGGAAAAAATTTCAAACGAACATTTTCAAATACATAAAACGCAAAATCCAATCATTGAAAAACAATTAAATTTTATTGTTAAATCCAATTACAAAATGCATCATTTCTCCTGATTCCTCTTGGCAATCGTGGAATTATGAATCGTTTTTGATGACATTTTCTCAATTGTGAATTTTGATTAATTTGGAGAACTTAGAGATGAACTAATGGTACTACGGCTTAAAAACAATCCAAAGAATGTAATTATCATCATCATACCAAACGAATTTGGAAGATTTTTTTTTTCTCGCGCGTACATTGTTCGTCCAACTGGGAATATTTTCTACCAAATTAACAAATAATATTTTTCAGTTAGGAGTATTTGGTAACTTTTTGAAAGTAAAGCTTTCGAAGTTAGTGTAGGGCATTGCGATTTTTTTTGTCTCCCTCAAGGTCTTCCTTCATATTGTGACAAGTGTCAAAGTTAGCCCAGATGCCAAATTTTGCATAGTATGGACAGTTTTTGCCTTAATTGAAAATTTATCTCGAAACTTTAACTTAGGCGTTAGGTATTTTTATATAGAATCTGTATACAAAGTTTGAAAGAAATCGGTTAAGTAGTTTTTGAATGGCAGGTAACACCGCAAATCATGTTTTTCCAGAGACGTTCTACAAAAAGCTTCGTCACCGAGTCGTTTGTCGATATTTTTGCATAGAAAAATTACAGCATGTTATTGAAATGATACACTATAATGTACAAAAGTTTTGATCAGTTCGTTTCACGCAAAGTTTTAAAAAATCGAGAAAAAGTGTTTTTTTTCACGCCAAAACCCTTACCCCTCTTAATAAAACTTGCAAAATTGAATATTTTCATAAATGTTACATTCTGAGGAGTCCGTCAAAGATAATTTTCGTGTAAATAAGAATAGCATTTTACTATATATGGCTATACAAAACAAATGAATAATTTTTCAGCACAATTTTTAAAATACATGATTTTTACCGCATTTACCGCATTACCGCGCGGTGCGGTGCGATAAATACAATGCGGTTGCGGTAAGCGGTGCGGTTTTATTATTTTTTTGCGGTTGCGGTGCGGAATATCCATTTACCGCCCACATCCGCACCGCGACGAACCCTAACTGACAGCCATTAAGGTGCTTCTGAACTAGCTCTATCCTGGCACACTATTTCGCCTTTTCCGATACTAAGTGTGCTTTAATGATCTCTATAGAACTATGAAGTCGTAAAGAATGTGTTTTGTATGCGAATATAGAACATATCTAAAGCCTTTAAATAATGCTTCGTGGTCTCTAGGGTATATTCATTACTCCTAACTTTACCACTTCCTCAATCCTTCCCATCAAGGAAATCATGAAAATACGATTCATGGCAAGGCACAAATCTCCGATCAACATGGGGAACATGCCATTTGAACTAGATGCTACTGATTCATGATTCCTGAGTACCTGTAAATTGAAAAACTTGTAGCTATGGCAATTTTACCCGATTTGGATACCACGGAATAAGAAGCTGTCGAAATTCTCCTGCCTGGCACGCTCTCTATGGCAATATGAGTCAACCGGAGACTAATAGAAACCAAGGACTCACGAGTTTCCCATGGCTGAAGAGGTACTGACTTATACTGAACTAAAGGGTTTAGGTTTCAAAGGGCCCGGCATTAATACAAGCCTTAGGGCCCGACGCGGCTCTCGACGGCCCTGACTAGCAGTCTTCGACAAAGTTGTAGATAATTAAATTATCATTCTTATTTTCACTTCTAGTCACAATATGATGTACACAGTGCCACCTAGCGGCGAAAATGTGAGCTAGTGGGTTTTCTCCATGCAAATTGTCTAAAAATCCCATACAAAATTTAGGCACGTTGGTCCGGTAGCTAGACTTGTCCGATTTGTTTCAAATTTGAACCAAGTACTCCTGCTGGTACTAGGAATCGACTCAGGGCTGGGCCGATAGGGGTCATTTTTTTCTTGTCATTCTAGTGGCCAGATTCAACTTTTGGCCACATCCCTGACCGAAAAACTGTGATTTGGCAAAAACGCTTTCACTGCACGCTTGTGATCCTGATCACTAATAGAACATCCATTCTGGCCGCATTTTTCTTTCCGTTCGATGCTCAGAGTTTGAAAGTAATGTTAAGGGGGGGGGGGGGGGGAAGGGTTTCAGCGTAAAAACAAAAACAAACACTTTTTTGCAAATTTGTTTTAAAAATTTGGGTAAAGCGAAGTGATCAAAAGTTTTGTACATTATAATGTATCATTTCAGTAACATTCTGCAATTTTTCCATGCCAAAATTTCAACAAGCTACTTGGTGATAAAGTAGGGTAAGGTGGGGCAAATCCGACCGTTGGGTAAACCCGACCCCCTCTGTTACCGAAAAGTAGAAACACTACGCGAACTAATATCAATGTTGTCGTGTAGAGCATCGAAAATAATCATAATGGTGGTATGACAGCATTTTATTAGTCTACATTGAGATGCTCATATGACAAAGTGTTTTTACAACTTTTGATTTGACTTTTGTACATCATTGACTATAGGATATTTCTGATTGTTAAAGAGATTGCATAATAAATGTAGGTGGATTTAATGTTTTTTTGATTTAAGTCCTACAAAGTGCATAGAAGAAATTAGTTCAACATTTTTCATATTTTTTTAATTGCATCGTAATGAAAAATGACGCGGTGGGGCAAATCCGACCTCTAAATATTGGGGTAAATCCGATCGCTTTTTTGCTAAGAAAATTTTTATTTATCAAATTGAGATATATTTTTATTGTTATTATTTATTATTTTAATGCATAATGGTTCATAATTACAAACGAAAGACACAAAAACGTGATGATTATAGTATTCGTCGAGAAATTGCTCCGATGCAAATGGGAATATCATTACGTGCTACTGCTCGTGATTTTAACATTCCAAGATTAATATTGAACTCCATTTTCTTCATGTCACAATTCAATAACACAACATTCATTAATTTATCATTGAAAAACCATAAAATTTGAGTAATATCTGCACTAAATCAACCAAAAACATAGGGGGTCGGGTTTACCCCACCATTTTTGAAAACAGCAAAAATGAACATTTTTGTAAAACTCTTGTATCTCTAGATATTCCCAAGATCCAAATAAAATTCTATATACTATATATTGCCCAGGAGTCTAACCTTTAATTTTGTATATAAAACGACTTGATTCGATGTAAAATGAGCATTTTACAGCCAAAACCATTTACTAGGTCGGATTTGCCCCACCTTACCCTATTTGGAGAACATCACTGGAAAAACTCGATTTGCGGTGTTAACTGCCATTCAAAAACGATTAAGTTTTAATTCAAACTTTACATACACATTATATGTAAAAATACCTTACCCCTACGTTGAATTTTCGAGATAATTTTTCAATTAGGTGGTTTTTTACTCATTTCAAATAAATATTGCTATTTTCATAAAAAATCCGTCATTTTATGACTGATTTTTTATTTTTTTTGTTTTTATTTAATTTCTTTTATTTTTTATTATTTATTTATTTTTTTTATTTTATTTTTGTAGTGCTGTGTACTATATGATTATATTTTATTGTAGTGTGAATCCATTGTAATCAGGTGTGAAAATGTGAAAAGATAATGGGGTTTTACGCCCAATTGAGGATTGCTTCTGAAGTATATCCTGAAATGGGCCTTTCCCATTCAACTACATTTCATGTAGACCAACATAGGTCAGATGAAAAATAAGAATGAATAAATAAATAAATAAATAAAAACACCCCCTAATATGAAAAATTATCTCGGAAACCCCCCCTTAATTACATTTCCCAATTTTCGAAAAACAAACGAAAAAATTACAAAGAATCCCAATAGGTTATTTTCTACAGTGTTTTTCGTGATGCAATTTGATCTACACACTTAAAAATATTTACAATCTCACAAGATGCACATAAAAAGAGCGTCACGATTCACTTAAATTTACATTCAGAAACATGTAAAAGTATGCGACGTCCACAATTCTCCAGCTTATTTCACCGAGTTATACATCAAATACGATGCAATATTTCATTTTACCTGTTAAGACATGTAAAACTATATTATCAGACAGAAAAATACGTCGCAATGTTGTTTTCGTCAAATGTAATTTTCATTTTTTCTAAGTTTGTAGGACACCCTTTAGGGTTCCGATGTCTCCATTCCGAGTTGAGGGGCTTAACACTTCACACCTGCCATTAAATTTTGTACGGCTGTTGTGTCCACTTTATTGGATGCCGAACACCACTTTGTTTTGATTTTTGTTTTCCATTTATTTTCTGAGTTTTCGTTTAACAAGTGCCCAATGATTTCCAGTTCGACGCAATTCTGGCGAGTTTGAGGGGTTTTTGCCATTGGATACGACTTGCACGTTGATGAAATAATAACTTTCCTGAACCATTTTGCCGTAGTGAGAGGAAGCAGGGTCTAGTCAGAACAGTACGGAACAACTGTTTTCCTTCAAAAAAGGCAACAAGCACATTTGCAAACATTCCCTAACAAAATCATCTTGGTTGACAGTGCCAGTTGTTACGAAAGTTCCGCTCTTTAGCCCACATGTGCAAATCGCCTGTCAAACCAAGTAATTTTCAGACACTTTGACTGCTTTTCTGTTTCAGCTTTTCGCTTTTGCTAAACCGGAAGTCGCCATCTTGGATTTCAAAATGGCATCAAGATCAATTTCTGGCACCTACTCGTCAATATCATTCCGAAAATACCCATATTGCATGGGTTATAGCGAATTTCACTAAACCGGAGGTCGTCATCTTGGATTTCAAAATGGCATCAAACATTAGTTTCTAGCACTTACTTGTGAAGTTAAACTTTGCTGTACTTCTCGGAAAGAGCCTGAATGCAGCTGATGAAAAGTAGTAAATATTATGTACAAAAAATCGCGTTCAGCCTGTTTCCGAAATGTAGGTTTAACTGAAAACACGAGATATGAGAAAAAGTAGGGTAAAACTGGTTCTCACACTTCGTACGGTCATTCTATCTGTAATGAATTTCTTGTGTTTTCATGAATAATACATATTACTTTATGTACTGAGATTGTTCTTAAATTATTAACTTCAAACTTATGTTTTGGGAACTGGGGTTTTGTCCAGTCGTATTGTTTATTTTCATCCGATTTCCCGGACAGTTTTATATAAGAATTAATACATTCAATCAGTCGCATTCAGCCTCTTTCTGAAAAGAAGGGCGAGATTTTACTTCACTCTTCTAACTATCTTCAATTGATTCCCTGAACTTTTTTACATAGTAATAATTACTTTGGATGAACCGTATTCGATCTCTTCCCTAAATGTAAAACCTGATTTAACTAATCTAGGAAGAATACAGGGTAAAACGGGTTCACACATTTCATCTGGCCATTCTGACTATCTGCAATCGATCCCCAGATCGATGTATATAGATAATACAACTATCAGTCTAATGGAAGTAGACTCTTTCCGAAATATATTGCCATGTTTAATTTCTCTCTTGAGTTTAGGAAAAAAATGGGTTAAAACGGGTTCATACGTTCCGTTTGGTCATTCTATCTATCTTCACTTGTTTTTTGGACTCTTTTACGTAAGAAATACTACTTTTGATCAGCGGCATAAGGCCTGCTTCCAAGATGTTGAGCAAAGTTAACCTAAAAACCCGACATTTAGGGAAAAGTTGGGGTAGAACAGATTATAACGTTTTATGCAGACAATTTTTCTACCTTCTATTGAATCTTTGGGCTTTTTTGCATAAGAAACACTAACTATGGTAGTCTACTGCATCTCTCAGGTTTTCTGCTGAACACAACTTTAGTTAGTCTCTCGGCATTCGCGGTACAAGCCCGGCCCCCTTAATTCAGCCATGCTTTATCATCCTGCTGATGACAGCATGTTTATACACTTGGTACAACTCGCAGTATTGAGCATAGAAGCCCCTATTTTTTGTAGGTGTGTGCGTGCAGAATGATGTCTCTATTTTGCCTTTGGTATTTGCCCTTCAGTTATCAAAATGGCATTCTGTCTACTCGCCCGCCAAGTTAGCGAAATTGTGGAAAGTGTTTCAAAGAAACTCGCAGCAGCATAAGTGTTCGGTGCAGGAGAAGGAATATCTGATTTGGCATGTTAGCTGTTACCGAGAATTCAAAAGCGATAATTGGGACCGTCAACAAGGAAACTAACGTGAATGAGTCTTTCCGAAGCAACACGATTTTTCATTCAATGACGGCCGGATTTGATATCCTTCCACTCCAAATAGGCAATGGAATGGTACACACCAAAAAATAATGAAATTTAAACGACATGTGAATCAATACGAATGTAAATATACAAAGCTTGAATCAAAAATTTGATTGAAAATTAAGTTGAATTCGATGTACACAATGGGAGCATAAAAAAGTATGATTTTACACTTTTGTTCGTGTGATATTACATGTCATTTATTTTACAGCCATATTGGATTAAAAATACATTAAAATGCATTGGTATCCCGTTCAATGAAACTGTAATTTTCAATCAACGTGTAAATTAATAGCACGACAAGTTGTGTGTATTTGTGGTGGAACTTAATTATATATTTATATTCATGCTCCAAATATGTACATGAAAATTAATTTAAAATCACAGAATATTTTTTTCTGTGTTTGCGCCAACTACGTATAGGTAGTAGGGTTGTGGTACCGGTAATACCGGTACCGAAAATCCCGGGAATACCGACCCATTTTTGGTACCGTAGTACCGGTACTGAACAAAAGCCAGTACCGGTATTTTCGGTACCATACAATTTTTTTTATAAAACTATGTGGACTCTCTAGAGGGACTTGTTTCAGAATATCGGTCTGCAAGATGACTTTTACCTTTGTGGGGGAATGAGCTGGGGCCATCATCATAATAATTCTAGAAGTTAAACATTCCTAGTTCCCGTTGTACTGAACGGTATGTTTAAATTTCTGCTATGTTTTGTCGAAATTAAATTTTAACGATCTTGTACTAAATTTCAAAATATTCACATCTAGCGTAAGAGACGTAAAAATTTGCTATGATTTTTTTATTATCGACATTCTGATTGGTATCCATTATTCACTGGGTGGAGCGTAATAAGACTATGGTCTAAGTCATGTCTGTATTTGGTTTGCTCTTAGACCTTTATCTATAAAAGAACGAACAGCAATTTAGTAGCTATCAATTTTAGACTTGGTGAACAGCTTCAAATGGAGCGATTTTTAATTATTGGTGATCAAAAATTCAGCAAAACTCCATAGTTTACAAGAAACCAAGGAGCCTTGGTATGCATTAGAGAATAATAGACAAACGATATAAAGGTCGAAACCAATTTACAGAAAAACAAGTGAGGAAATGCGAGGCCGGATGTACTGCCCTCCTAGCTTTGATTTACTATTGTTAAAAGGGTTAAATGTTTCTTACATTTACCATCTGTTGAAGTCGACGAAAGTCGCACCGCTTACAGTTATTGATTTCAAGGTGGTCTAGATTTCGAAATAAAAGAAGGTGCCGTTTACGAAAAATATCTTCTGCTGTAAAGAGTCATGCCAATCCGAAGCAATTAAAAACAATAAACATGTTTTTTTTCAGCACAATTCAATCATTTGAGAATAAGGTAATCAGTTTAAGCATTCAATTTCCCTTTGAAGTTTTTTTTTTTTTGAATTTTTTATAAAAAATTCGAGTACCGGTACTTTACCGGTACTGAGGGCTTCAGTACCGTAGTACCGGTTCTCGCCAAAAAGCGTCGGTACTGCGAACCCTAATAGGTAGTGTCTGAAAACAAGAACCCTCTCAAAATACAAGAATTCCGTCCTATCTAGGAACATAAAGAAACTCTAGAAACCTAAAAAACTGTTGGAAGCGAGAAGCCGATCAATCGAAGTTGACCTTCTGCGGCAAACAAAATGTGACTGTGCAGCATGTAATGGCAGGAGTTAAACGCAATTCAACAAAGGGTTACCTTTTCAAATTGCAGGTATATATTACCAGATTATATATTAACGATCAGTCCCGGAGCAAAACTTCAACACGTACCATACAATTTATTCCATCCCACACAGTTCAAGTAAAAATAGTACGCAACCGCTCAGTAATCACCAGCGTACAACGGTCTCGATTAAACAGAGCGACAATAATGCACCCACCCGTCGAATAATGAAAACGCATTCCAAAGAGCATGTGGCACCGTTCTAATGCATAAATACTGTGGAGTTATAAACAATAGTTGCTATTGAGTATGTACCACGAACTCTTTACACACAGACTTGCGGTGACAAAAACCAGCACCAATGAATATAAACTGGCATCACGGAAGATCCTATAGGTTTTCCATGGGTTTCCCCTTTTACTTCCCCTCACAAAACTCTCTTGCTCGTTTGGTTGCAAATTTCGACTCTTCGCTAGTCTCTGTGTAAAGAGTCTGTAGTGTGTACCTTGTCGGTACATTGTGACTAGCTACCTCCTCTCTATTTCTCTGCTTATTTCCCACCACCAGGCTGTGGAGTGGCACTCTTCCTGCGGGAAACAATGTTTCAAACATTGACTGACTCGCGAGTCCTATTAAACCCTTCATTTTCAGCCCATTCATTCCGCGTGACTAGATGCATGAAAAGTGAATCGAACAACACGACAGCTCATGTCGGGAAGTCGGATGAAGTGATAAACCGAGTTTGAAGATTGCATCATAAATGCACGTGAGGCGTCAGCTACGTCAAAACCACAAACAGAGTGGCATCTACCCTTCCCTGATTTCAACAGCAGGACACTACACCTCAAGAGTACACTTTTCATTCAAAAGCGTGTAAAACATCTCGCGCAAAGATCGTGCATTAGGATTAAGTGAAACGTTTCAGATTTCGTGTATTTTTAAGGGTAAAGCCACAATTCGCGTACAAAGGCTACCTTTTGGTGTGTTTTTTCGGCAGTATCAACTATGGTGTGCAGCATCCGAGAGGTAGTTCCTGGGAGGAATGATGGCGGAGCCCAATGGAGTTTAGTCGGTATTAATGGCTGGTCACCATTCGAGTCCGACACGCCCCCAGTGCACCCCGTGCGGTAGATTGGACCCTACCAATAGCACGTGTACTGGGCTAGGACATAAAGGTCTTCTCCATTGTAAAAAAAAAGACGACAGATTCGGGCACCCCGCATGCTACGCTTCTATGAATTATATATTCAAGGGGACCTTATCCTGGATTCGGCGGAAAATCAAAGCAATATTTTAGAATTTTTTTATGGAAAAATGAAAAGACATGCGAACTTCTGCTTTTGATCTTTTATTCGTTATTTATCGATAATTAGAAAATTATTTCAATATTAATTCGTCAAAAGGGCGAAAGTGTGTTTGTAAACAAACTTGTTTCGCTCATTAGTCTGCCGCAGAGTGGAATTTCATGAAAAATATGCGTTTATGTAAATTTTTACCCTTCATAGAATTAATTTCAATTGTTTTCTGCTTTAAAATTATAGTAAATTAAGAGAAACCATTAAAATAAAATTTTGTTTACAAATCTTATTCGCACTTTTGCAAATTTAGTATGGATTTTTTTTTTCGAAAATTAAAATTGGCGGCTTCAAAATAGAATAGGTCTTGTTCTATTAATCTAGTTTCCTTTATCCAAAATATACTTAAAAGTATATACTTATTTGTCTGACTTGAACCCAACATTGGTTTGAAAAATTATTTATTTATAGTTTTTAAATGAGATTGCAGAAAAAAGAGACAAATTTTACTTGTTTTAATCTCTTTAAAATTGGTTTTGTCATCAAAATTTGCTGAAATTAGGTATAAGTCATAGAAAGTTTTATCTATTTTAATAAATTATATCTATTTCTCATTTTAGTTAATAACGAGAGGTCCTCACCTGGCGAAGTAGGACGATTTTTTTTATTTTGATCATAGAGGTTTTAACCTTAGGGTCATTCGCCTCTTTTGTGGGTTGGAGAAATCTCTTTTGAAAAAATCTCTAAACCTATTTGCGGGGTTGGGAATCGAACCCAGGTGAGCTGCGTACAAGGCAATCGAATTAACAGCGTAGTTGCCTGCCTGCCTGCCTGCCTGCCTCCAAATGAAATATATGATTAAAATCAAATTATCATACATTTAAAATTAGTCTAATATTCAAAATGGATGAAATCAACAAAATGAATAAAATTCATGAAATGAATAAACTCAAAAAATTAATATATAGAATACAAAATTAAAACAAAAATGATGTAAATAAAGTAAATGAATGAAATGAATTAGATGAATTCAAGAATCTTTTTTTCAGAATATTCTAAAATGCTTGTAAAAATCTTGTTTGCAGAATGACCAATTAATATACAATACACTGTCTAGTGTTTCCATTCTGTTCTGTTTTCACTTTTTCGTTCTCGTTCTTCTTTTCTTGACGCCTTCGTTTAAGATTGTCTGGTGTTTTTACTTTATTGATGGACCTTAATTAGTTATCAGGAAATCTTGAACGTTCAATTTATTTTGGAAATCAAAGATGTATTTTTGGTCACAGGTTTCTGAAAATAGAGTTATTTTACATCAAATGGCCAACCTACAATTGGAAGGTTTAACACAAACACGAGACTTTTATACAGAGCAAAATTTTAAGGTCCAGTATTTTAACTCGTAAATGGAAATAGTAAATCGGCTTGTTAAATAGGTATTTCTCTAAGCTTTCTAATTATTCGCGAGAAAGTTTGGATACCTAAGACACTTGGATCACTTGGAATATTCAGCCAAAAATGATATATTTTTCACAGATATGGAAGTGTATCTGTTCTATTTAAAAATGCATAGGACGATGCTTCGCGCGCAGAGGCCGACAAGATTCGCCATTTTGAATTTTCGAAAATCATTTTCGAATTATCGATAAATAACGAATAAAAGATCAAAAGCAGAAGTTCGTATGTAATTTCGTTTTTCCACAAAAAAAATCTCAAATATTACTTGATTTTCCGCCCAATCCAAAAGAAGGAAGAAGACGGTTAAACACTGCACTGCGCGCTGCATTAAACAACCGTATGTATCTATTGAAAACGGTACTCTGTGCCTGAAAACTAGTTGAGAAGCATGCACCAGCAAACACTAAAACCGACTGTTCTCAAGTGTGGAAAGTATTTCTGTTGAGTGGTTTCAGTTTTGGGAAATACCTTGAAACTTTCACACGTATCCAAGCGACTGGTTTGAATCCTACTTAGAAATAAATGTAACATTTTGCGACATATGAGAAAGGTGCGTTGCGTTGCGTAAGCACGGTATACTTCGTAGATTGCAGACTGATGACTCTCATTTCCACCCAGACTACTTGAGGAGCATTGTTTGGGAACAGCAATTGATCCAATCCAAGCAAGAATTTCGCCTGAGAGCCACCTTTTCGGGTCACATCCATTTTTACCGTAACTTGGGATACGAGAAAGGAAGTGTTGATGTGGTACTTATTTAACGGAAGGCCCCGACTCAGTGATACTCCCATAAGTACCACGTATTGGGGAATTGATGGGTTGTTAGTCAAGATTCGCCTCAAGCAAGCGATGCGACTGTGAATATATTTTCGTACAAAAAAGTTGGAATAGTTTATTGACTGTAGGATAGGTAAATGTTCTAGATGTGAAGGCGTTTAAAGTCTGGGTAACCGTTTATCGAGAGTATGTTTAATCGAAAACAACATAATCTCCGGACAGCCGCCTGTCGGAAGTTTGGTTGACAATGTAAAATCGACCATAAACAATGAGTTTAAAAGTGGTATTGTGGACCATTCATAAATTATGTCACGCGAAGATTGCCCAATACTAACTAACATTCTCTCATATTACCACGCTCTGTATCCCCTTGGTCTAATACGAACCAAATGATTTCAGTTTTTCCTTTTTTGTAGGAGCATAATACTGCCGCTGCACAAAAAAGTGTCCATGTTCTATGGGATTTCCTATATACATTGTACAATCGTGCGCAAAGCGGCCGATTTGCGCCGAAGCCCATTTATGTCACTAGCTCTCCATCCCATTTATGTCACTATATGTCATAGCTCTTTCCCCTAATAGCGTGGCAGAATTTATACATGGTCCTTTATAGGTATTATCACAAGCGCATTGAGATTCTGTAAATTGAAATTTTCCACCTCGTTCGAGTAAACATTGCGATATTACAATGAACACGAGAAACAGAAAAATATCGAAGCTGCGTTCCTAAACGATATTATCATCATGCACGAATCAAACACACCCCGTCTCCAAATAGTACGTACTGATGGACTAAAAGTAAACCATTAAATATGACAATAAAACATTTGCTCCTCGTGCTGAAATGATTGCTGCCATTTGATAATTGGTTTTGAATTGTTCTTGCGAATTGTCAATTTTCAACCCTCATACATAATTCAAAAGTCATTCACTCAGAGAAGACCATGCGTATTCCCCACGCGCATTAAAGACCCAGTGGGTTCGTTTCCTAGTTGATCAAATAAACACTAAACAAACAAATAAATTAGTTTGATCAGTCTAAAGAAATGTCCGCTCGACTTGCCATCAAATCAAAGAACATTTAAAATTACATGCGACAAAATATGTGCAATTCAGAATATAACGAAATGAATACTGCTTAATTCTTTGAATTTAAAAAAAAAGATAGGGAAAAATTAGTTGCCTAACCAAGGTGGTTCATTTTCAAAGATAGCACTGCTAATGAATCACTTTATAAAAATAGGTGATAAGGGACGCGGACGAAAATAGCTGATCACCGCCATTTTACGACATATGAGGAAGGTCCTAAAACGTACCGTGACATGTGTTTACTTGAGATTTTTTTTATTTATTTGTTACATACTGGAGGAAGGGGAGGGGGGGGGGGGTTGAGAAATTTTGTCAAAAATTTGAAGTGTGGGAAAAGTTTGCATTACATAATTTATGAATGGTCACTAATGGAAGCACGCAATTTTTCTATGAAAATTTCAAACACTACATTTTAATGCAATAATCAGACTACCAGACAGAACGACTGCTTTTAAATATAAATAAAAAAGAATTGGTCACTAAACAACGGCTGCTGGAAGGTTTCGACAAAACGTCGTTTCCACTTGAATTTTCTTAAAATTTAAATTTTCATGATGTTTTAATTATGTAATTAGTCTGTATTACTATCAGATCTGTATTATCGCTTAAAACTGGTCGTAATGTATTCCATAAACTACGCAAAGAATATATTTTATCTTCATCATGAAATCAGTGATGGGAATTTATCCACAAAAAAATAACGGTTTGGTGCGGTTTACCCTTTCAAGCGCAACTTTTTTCTAGCGCATATGCAATTCTAAAACATTTTTTCCTCATGACTGTTGAGGTCAACAAATACGAAAAACCTATTTTGATCAAGATATGAGCTTCTCTTGTAGTACTAGAAGCTGCTCAACTTTTACCTTCCGATGCTCAGTGCAGTTCTTCAGTTCATTTTTACAATAGTACAATTACATGAACATGATAGCCGACTTCAATCTAAATTGATACGTTTTATCAGCTTTCATAAATTGTGTAAGGCAAAGAAGATATATTAAAATTCAATGTTCTACCGTTAACTGAAAATGTCCCAGGCAGCCCTGCTTTAGGGTCGTCCAATCAGATTAATTACAATAACTTCATTTCTACAAATTAACTGTCAATGCTCAAATGAAAGATGGTAGTCCCAGTTGGTCGGTGTTAAGTCAGACTGGACTAAATGACATTGTATTGATCAGGGCCGGCGGTATACGTGGGTAGTTTGGGTAGTACTACCCACTCGAAAATAACCGAGGGGGGAATTACCCACTCGAAAGTTTGGAACAAACCAAAACCTGAGACTAACCATGTATGTGTCTCGCGCACAAAATGAATGCGTCCGAAACTCTCGACGTACAACAATTTTATATTTTAATTCAGATACAAATTTAATTCCTTTACAATTTCAATTTCTTCAATATGTGGGATAATAATCAGGATTCGATTGAAATTTGAAATTATTTTTTATTTCTTAAAACAAGGAATTCTGATCGATATACAAAAAAATATTTTTATTCAGAATAAAGGATGCAGTTAGAAATATGTTAAAAGACTACATATATAATTCGCAATTTTTCAAAAAGAATTATTATTTGATTAAAAATTGAAACAAAGAGCAACACTTTTATAAGGAAGGCAAAATACATACACAAGAAGGATTGATTTCAACACCAGAGTGGCAGAGACCGTGTCAGGGGAAGTCAAGAGAGGGCGGACAGGCAAAAGAAGACATTTAACTTGCAGCTTTTTGGCAAACAGAAGATCACTGTCAGGACATCTTGAACCGGATCGCCGACTGACTCCTTGGATCCGCTGGGAACTCTTTTGGGACCAGATTAACAGGTAGATGCTAACATAACTACCAAGAGAGAAGAGATAACTAAATTTGGATATCTATGGTGGTTAAAAATAATTATATGAGAGACATATAGGGGAGATCGAGGATAGCCAGCACATCTTGCAGTGGAATGAGGTCGAAAGTATTTGGTTAGCAGAGATCTGTCCAGATATCACTCGAAGAAAGTCACGACCCTCATCAATCCCTTTTAACCAAGGTTTGTTGATACCTTTGGGATCTCTAAACATCCATGGTTCCATGAAATTTGCTAATTTTACAGCGACCTCTGACAAAAATACTGAATAACTCGTTGAAATTACGCGATCTTTCACAAAAATGACATTCTAATGCCTAAGTGTCCGCCTTCTCAATGCCCGCAATAGAGCAGTGCGAAGGAACACAAACTAATATTTGTATCTGGTAATCTGGCATGATTTTTCAGATAAAGCACTCAGAAACTCTTATATTATCCCCAGAAAATGTAACGATGTGGTCGCTCTCGCCACTCCACTACTGTCATAATAAATAGCATAGGAGCTATGCATAGCTGTCATCTTCTGATGAACGTTACGCACTGCAATGCTTAGCGCGAGCATTTGTGTTGTCAGATAAATTTGTGAAACGTCGAGTTGAATGTGGATCTACACGGAATGCTGTTGTCACCGAAAGATTATTGGTTGCGTGTATTTCGATCAACGGTTGAATTGGCCGAGCCACCAGTTGAAACAGTTTTTCTCTCGTTAATCCGTCGACGAACCGGTGCCAATAACCGCGTTTTTCAGCTTTCGTCAAGTTTTTCATTTGTGTTTCTAACATCACGTATATTCGGAATAATTCGGGCGCTTCGATTCGAGTCCTTATAAGGTCTTTTCGAGTATAATTCTGAACACTCTCTGGTCACCACGGAGTGGGTGACCGTTCACTGTTGCTCGCACCGGGTACTCGTTTCGTCTGACATTTAATCGCAGTGTATAGAATCAAACCAGTCCAAAACTTGTACGCTTCCACCGATAGAATTTCTTGTTTTAATTCGATTGTTTCGGATATAGTAAACGCGTAACTCTTTCAATCAATGGCCTCACTAATTGTAGCGAGGTCCAGTACAATAATAAATCTAAAGCATTTGGCCGTGCAGGTGGAGTAGGAATTTGTGTAATTTCCACAGTATTCAAGATGGTCATATTAAAATTGTCACAAATATCACGCAGCTAGATATATCATTATCATTGTGAAGACAATCCCATGGCATACCGTGAGAATTGAAGTCTTCTAAAACCAGCTGAGGTGCGATGTATATGGAAACAATACCAATAAGTCTTAGCCTTTGATTCGGACTTGACAAGCGACAACTTCAATACCCGGTACCGAGCAAAGGTTAATTCGATTGAAAGAATAGCACATTTTGATCCCCAAAAATACTCTTCCATAGTATTTTCTCGGCCCTGGCGAATAATGTTAAAATTGTGGAAGATCTATATTGGAAGTTTACCAGGTTTTACACAATGCAAATGCATGGTGTATAACCTGGGAAAAAATGTTGGGACACTTGGCGTTTTTGATACCCTATGTGGAAATTCCTGCTCTTTTCTAGGATTCCCGAGACCAGGACCTACTTATTTTGGTTTTGTAACAGCACCCTTCAAGGGACAGTTTCAGGCTTTTACAGGGAGCTAAGGAGAGAAAGCGATGTGTTTCCTCCTTCGAAAATATATATGGCACACTAGAAAATGTTCCCACAATGGGATGGTCAGACTCTGGCTCTTTAGTAAACGAGGAAGCGTATAAATTAATCATGGCCGGTAGCGTAGCCCTATTTAGTAATTCTTCTCGGAGCGTTCTTTAAAAGAGTGCTTCAATTTTTCCCCAAATAATTTATATGTGGAATATGTTGAGAGATCATGCGGAGTATCTCCACAGTAGGAAAACTTTTCATATTTCGCTCCGCATTTTCCACATCGTGCCTTGTTTCTACAATAGGTAGCTGTAAGCCCAATTGTTTGCGACGAGGGCAGTTCATGCCACACGGCACAAAAAGACGAAGAGGTAGACGTGCCCCGTTCAAAAGAACAAGGTGTAGAAGAGCAGATCCTGCGAAAGGCTCGATATGAGGCTTATGGAAAATTAGTGTTTTTTACATTCCTCGATTTTTACCGCACGTAATTACTTGCAAACCAGAATTTTCACTGACTATAGCAAAGGGTTCTTAAAGAATCCAACCTCACGTAGGAGATTACACCATATATCTCGACTTCCCAGGCGGGTACGTAGACAAGACTTCTTCGTACATGGCCGAGTGTTTAGTTAGATCCCGCATATATCGATGATGTTAAATGGCTTATGTTTGGTTCGGAAGAAGACATTCCTGGTGCCAGTTGTATTAGATGGATATAATTTGAATCGAAAAGTGGACTTATCGGCATTATTTTTGCCACCGCAGAAATATCGAAATCGACCTCCATTGAGCCTGAGGGTATGTCGGTCGTTGGAGATACCTTGCCGTTAGCCAACACTATCATGCAGGCATCAGTACCTGCGAAAGGTTCTATCGGTGGGAACGGAAATTAATGCAACGAAATTTAAAAGAATGGAGTAATTGATAGTTAGATGTGGAACTTTTGAAGTATCAGCAATCGACGAACACATTTTCTCTGAGCCGTCGGCCATACAACCTGTTAACAAAGGGTGTTTTCAAATAGCCACCAGATATTATCCGGGAATTTTCCTGTTCACCTACACACGCCAGATCTGAACTTTCGTCACCATGAGTAGAAATCACTCCGAATCTTAGTACCCACTCGGGAAAAGTGTTCCGCTGGCCCTGGTATTGATTTCGAGAAAAACGAGATTAAAGTTTGAATCAAAGCATCCTTCACGTTACAATTCGAAATTATTTTTTGCCATAATTCTTGCTAATTATAACATATTTCAATTCTGGTAAGAATAGAACATAGCTGATTCTTTATCCAATGCTATCATTACCCTCATTTTTTGAGATTTTGCGACTTAGTCCTGTCTGACCTAACACCGTTATTAGTCTTACATGCATTTGTGAGTAAATCTTGCCACATGGGCACGAAGGGGTTAATCTTATCCCAAAAATGTGTATTTTGCAGAAAACTTCGAATAAGATTTACGATTTCACGATTTTCTCCAGTTTTTTTGAGGTTCTTATAAAAATGATTAGAAATCTTTTTGGTTTTGTTGTTTTGAACAAGAATTCACATGAATTTCATAAATTTTGTTATTAAACCCGGATTAATGGATTTGCAAGGTTAAATTGGTTCACACCTGGCAATCAATCCGCAGTCTGAGTAAGTTGATTCAATTACTGCTCGCTCATTAAAGTGCTCTCTACTCTACCTCGGAACGGAAACTATCGCTTAGTAATGGCTGTACCATCGGCGGCAACAAGTCGTGGCTTGAATAACTCACTTCGCAACCAGCTAACCAGCGACTTTGAATAATTTCGATTTAATAAGTTGCTAATTTATATTCATAGCGAGGCACGTTACTATCCTACCGTTTAGTTTGTGGTACGTACCACATATCCGCCAGGATCAGACGCTTGATTACGAGTGGGCCGTATCTGCACGCAAAGTACGTGAATCCACCGACTAGCAACCCGCAGAGTATAGGACGCTAAAGGGTGTACTTGTAGAAAAAGCACACATGTGGAATGGTTTACTAGGATGGTTTATTATTCTAACACTCCTCCCGGAGAGATTCACGTTTTAGTGCCATTAATTCAAGACCTCTTTTATAGCAAAACAGCCAATTTACTGATAAGCGATGTAAGGATGCCTTCAATACGATTCTACAGTCAATAATCAATTGAAATAAGAAATTGTCGTAGTACTACCCACTTTTTTTTTATTCATTTCGTTTATTTGATAGGCACAAATGCGTTAGCTTGGCGGTGCCAAATGCTTTTGTTTTTACATTTTGGATATCTTAAAACTAGGAGGTTATAATGTTGAAATATTTTTTTTACAAAGGAAAAGAAAGTTTACAGCTATCTTAAGACTAGAGATAAGATTCAATATACAAAATAGGGCCAAAAGATTTTTTTATGAAAAAATTTAAAACAAGGGATTCACTTTGATATACAAGAGGGGGAGTAATATTATTTAACGAAATATTTTACGGTTATCTTAAAACTAACAATATAGTTTAGTACACAAAAGGGGGAACAAATATTTATGAGAAATTTCACAGAAATCTTAAAACTAGGGATTCAATTCTATTTACAAGATGGAGGACAAGAGTTTCAATAAAGAGTAAAAATTATAGCTATCTTAAAACTAGGGATACAGAATACTAATTTGAATTTTTTAACTAAAACTTATGCTTGGTCAAGATATTCAAAGGGTGGCTTATTTCCGCATCAGTGTAGCAGCAGTTGTATCAAGGACAGGGGAAAGACAGGGAAAGAAGAGCAAAACTTGCAACTTTCGCTCGAACGGCGGGGGGGGGGGGGGAGGGGGATCAGCGTATCAAATTTGCGCCTCAGTCTAGTAAGTCGTCGAGTACCGGATTGGCGGATGGTATTCTTCGGACCCGCGGGGAATCCTTCAAAAGTCATCGGACCTCGAGTCGCTCTCGCTTCAGTTTCCTTCTATGCAGGCGTAGTGGTAAGGGCGATGGCGGTTACATAGTGGCACTCTGGAG
This sequence comes from Topomyia yanbarensis, assembly GCF_030247195.1. Lineage (NCBI taxonomy): Eukaryota > Metazoa > Arthropoda > Insecta > Diptera > Culicidae > Topomyia > Topomyia yanbarensis. Next base: position 113,558,163 of record NC_080671.1, read on the forward strand.
CTGATCGGTTCCACAAGGCAGGAGGAAACTCTAAAAACGAGAAATAAAAGAGAGGGGCTAAATTGGGATATTTATCGTTTTTATGAAGGTATAAATAAGGGACATATAGGGGAAATCACGAGTTGCCAGCATATCTCGGACTGGTACATTGGGTGGTCTACCTCGGGCCCGAAGGGATTCCTTTAACTGAGACCTGGCGTCACAATACCCGGCGCACACCCAGACAACGTGTTCGATGTCGTGATAGCCCTCGTCACAAGCGCACAGACTACTCTCCGCAAGCCCAATACGCCGCAAATGCGCATCCATGGTGTAGTGATTGGACATAAGTCGGGACATTACACGAATAAAATCCCGACCCACATCCATCCCCCCGAACCAAGGCTTCGTTGATACCTTTGGGATAATCGAATGTAGCCATCGTCCAAGTTCCCCATTGCTCCACGAGGTTTGCCAACTGTTGAGCGTCCTCTGACGACAAATACTAAAAAATTCGTTGAAGCAGATTGGTCTTTCGTATATGTCACCATTTAATGCGCCCACCTTTGCTAATGAGTCGGCCTTTTCATTGCCCGGGATAGAACAATGAGAGGGGACCCAAACAAAGGTAATCTGATAAGATTTTTCAGATAACGTACACAAGGACTCCTGTATCTTCCCCAGAAAATACGGTAATTGCTTTTTAGGCTTCACCGCACGAAGAGCCTCGATAGAGCTGAGGCTGTCCGAAACGATGAAGTAGTGATCTGTGGGCAGAGTGTCGATGATCCCAAAGGTGTACTGAATTGCAGCTAACTCTGCGACGTAAACTGAAGCGGGATCATTGAGCTTGAATGAAGCGGTGATAGTATTGTTGAAGATACCGAAGCCAGTGGACCCATCGAGATTTGATCCGTCAGTGTAAAATATTTTGTCGCAGTTGACTTCTCGGAATTTATTATAAAATATATTGGGGATCACCTGCGGACGTATATGGTCCGGGATTCCACGAATCTCTTCCTTCATGGATGTGTCGAAGAATACAGTAGAATCAGAAGTATCTAGGAAACGGACACGGTTGGGATTGTACGAAGAAGGATTGATGCTCTGTGCCATGTAGTCGAAGTACAAGGACATAAAACGGGTTTGAGAATTAAGCTCGACGAGCCTCTCGAAGTTTTCAATTACCAACGGGTTCAGAATGTCGCATCGGATGAGCAATCGATATGAGAGTTCCCAAAATCGATTTTTAGCGGAAGAACGCCCGCCAGCACTTCGAGACTCATCGTATGGGTCGAGTGCATGCAACCCAAGGCAATGCGCAAGCAACGATACTGGATTCTCTCCAGTTTGATGAAGTGTATGTTCGCAGCGGAGCGGAAACAGAAACACCCGTACTCCATCACCGACAATATCGTTGTTTGGTACAACCTGATAAGGTCTCCTGGGTGAGCACCCCACCATGTTCCAGTTATTTTTCGGAGAAAATTTATCCTTTGTTGGCATTTCTGTTTCAGATACCTAATGTGACATCCCCAGGTACCTTTAGAGTCGAACCAGACCCCGAGATATTTAAATGTGAAAACCTGGTTGATCGTTGCACCCATTAATAGAAGCTGGAGTTGCGCCGGCTCACGCTTCCTAGAAAAAACAACCAACTCAGTTTTCTCCGTGGAGAACTCAATACCCAGCTGAAGAGCCCAAGCAGACAAATTGTCCAAGGTATTTTGTAATGGTCCTTGCAAGTCGGCAGCTTTGGGCCCTGTAACAGAGACCACCCCGTCGTCTGCAAGTTGCCTTAGCGTGCATGAATTGGCAAGACAATCGTCAATGTCATTCACGTAAAAATTGTAGAGCAGGGGACTTAGACATGAGCCCTGGGGAAGACCCATGTAGCTAAATCGCGATGTTGTTAAATCGCCATGCGAAAAGTGCATGTGCTTTTCAGACAACAGGTTTAGCAAAAAGTTATTTAAAATTGGTGAAAGACCATGCTGGTGCAGCTTCTGTGACAGAATGTTGATAGAAACTGAGTCAAAAGCCCCCTTAATATCCAAGAAGACTGATACCATCTGCTCTTTGTTAGCATAGGCCATTTGGATTTCTGTAGAAAGCAACGCAAGGCAATCGTTCGTCCCTTTGCCTTTGCGGAAGCCAAATTGTGTATCTGACAGTAAGCCATTTGCTTCAACCCAATTGTCGAGGCGAAACATGATCATTTTCTCGAACAACTTCCTAATACAGGACAGCATTGCAATCGGCCGATACGAGTTGTGGTCGGAGGCTGGTTTTCCTAGTTTTTGGATGGCGATGACCTTCACTTGCCTTCATTCATAAGGGACAATGTTACCCTCAAGAAACTTGTTAAATAAATTCAACAGGCGCCTTTTTGCAGTGTCAGGCAGATTCTTCAGCAAGTTGAATTTGATTCTGTCTAACCCTGGGGCGTTATTGTTGCATGATAAGAGAGCAAGTGAAAACTCCACCATCGAAAACGGTGTTTCGTTCGCGGTATCGTGAGAAGACGCGGCGCGGTACGTTTTCTGTACCGGGACAGAGTCCGGACAGATCTTCTTGGCGAAAGCGAATATCCAACGGTTTGAATATTCCACGTTCTCGTTGGTACTATTATGATTACGCAAACGTCGAGCCGTACCCCAAAGAGTGCTCATCGCTGTTTCTCTCGTTAACCCGTCGACGAACCGGCGCCAATAACTGCGTTTTTTGGCTTTCATTAGACTCTTCATTCGCCTTTCTAACGACGCGTACTGTTGATAGCTAGCGGGTAACCCGTCTTCCCGGAAGGCCTTATATGCAGTGGACTTTTCCGCGTACAGCTCTGAGCACTCTTTATCCCACCACAGGGTGGGAGACCGTCCATGGGTATTCGCGCTGGGTACTGGTCTAGTCTGAGCTTGATTCGCACTGTCGAGAATCAAGCCAGCCAAAAACCTGTACTCTTCCTCCGGAGGAAGTTCTTGAGTGGATTCGATTTTAACGGATATCGCGGTCGCGTAACTCTTCCAATCAATGTTCCGTGTGAGGTCATATGAGACATTGATTGTTTCCGATGGTCTTGAACCGTTAGCAATTGAAATCACGATAGGCAAATGATCGCTACCGTGGGGATCAGGGATCACCGTCCACATGCAATCTAACTGTAGCGATGTCGAGCAAAAGCGACAAATCCAACGCGCTTGCGCGTGCTGGTGGTGTAGGAATCCGCGTCATTTCACCCGTGTTTAAGATGGTCATGTTGAAATTATCGCAGAGATCTTGGATTAATGTTGATCTATTATCATCATGAAGACAGCCCCATACCGTACCGTGCGAGTTAAAGTCTCCCAGAACTAGCCGCGGTGCCGGTAAGGATTCCGTGATATTACAAAGCGTTCGGTGCTCTACCGAGGCTCTAGGAGGAATGTAGATGGAAGCAATGCAAAGGTCTTTACCTTTGATTAAAACTTGACAAGCGACAATTTCAATGCCTGGTGTCGAAGGGAGGTTAATTCAGTTGAAAGAATAGCACTTTTTGATCCCCAAAAGTACTCCTTCATAGGGGTTTTCTCGATCCAGACGAATTATATTAAAGTCGTGGAAGTTGAGATTTATATCGGAAGTTAACCAAGTTTCACATAATGCGAAAGCATCTCATTTTAAACTATTTAGTAAAAATTTAAAGGAATCGATTTTCGGGAGGATACTTCTGCTGTTCCACTGTAGAACAGTGATCGAATCGGTGACCTCGTTCGATGACTTAGCCATCGAAGGATACGATCGCTGCAAGGAGGGGCCATTTAGTAGTCAACTGCTTCAAAAATGTTTGCACTATAGGGAGAAAACGTATCAGAAGGCTTTTAAGAGGATCAGTAACATTGAAAGCTGTGAAAATTAAGTCCACTATGTCAGAAAATTTCATTAGTCCGCTACTGGACTGAGTATCTGTTTGAAAAAAGGGGACACTTGGGGTTTTGGATGTCCCTGGAAGTGGTGGGTACTCCTTGTTAGAATTAATATTTCCAAGTCCTGGAGCAAATTGCTTCGGCTTTTGTGCATCACTTCCGTTGGATTTATTGGTTGTAGATGGCGCACTCTGAGTGGACGACACCTTGGCACCCTTACGAGGCAATGTAGGGGAGGCTGGATTTCTCCTCTTCCTGGATTCCCCTGGGTTAACCAAAGATGTTCCCTCTCGTGGGTCGTCCGATTCTTGCTCAACGTTAGCCAAACCAGCATAGGGATTTTCGGACAGGACAGGTGGCGAAGCATTCTTTAGCATTTCTGCATAAGAACGCCTTGAGCGTTCCTTAAGGGAGCGCTTAATTTTATCCCCGCGCTGCTTGTACTCAGGACATGATTTAAGAGCATGTGAAGGGCCCCCGCAGCAAATACACTTTTCAGTTTCTTTGTCGCAAGAGTCATCCTCATGCTCTCCTTCGCATTTGCCGCATCGTTTCTTATTTCCACAATATGTGGCTGTGTGGCCCAACTGCTTGCAATTGCTGCAGTTCATGACCCGCGGTACGAACAGGCGAACTGGTAGGCGAACCTTGTCAAGGAGGATGTAGTTGGGAAGAGAGGACCCGGCGAATGTCACCCGAATCGAGCCTGATAGAGAGTAGGTAGTCTTACCTCCCTCGGTGTTTGCGGTATACAATTGTTTGCATTCCAAGATCTTAATCTGTTCAAGTGAGGCAACACGAAACTTTATATGAGAATATCTTTTTACTGCAAAATCGGATCAATTTGCAGTCTTCGGCAATGTTGATCCTTACACCTTAAGCTATATATTTGCAGATTGTGGGATGCACGCGATGGTACAGGCATTTTGTACTGAATTTATTGGTTCAATTGCCCATTTTTCATATATTTTCACATACAAACTTGAAAACTCTTGTGAGTGAATTAGCGTTTTCCGAAAAAACTCATATTTGACAAGTGGTAGGTGAAGCCAATTACCCTTTGAATAAACAGTGTTCCGAAAAAAGTGAAAATTGTTGCCGGTCTAGTATGTATGTATGTTTGAATGTTTGTGTGTATGTGTGTGTATGTGCGGACCTGTTGACACAATGACCACATCGATTTCTCGGAGATGGTTGAGCTGATTTTCACAAACTTAGTCGCAAATGAAAGGAACGACGGTCCCATCGGCAGCTATTGAATTTCATTTTAATCCAACTTCCAGTTCCGGAGTTACGAATAGAAAAGTACAGTCACATAGAAAATTTAATTCTAATTTGCAGACATCCCATGAGCATCGAAAAGTTTGCACCTATGTACAAAATTTCGTGCACGCGTTGAATATCAAACATGCTTTGCTTTTGTGTACAAGTTAGCCTCGAACATCGAACCCAAGCGAACGATGTGCAAACTTATGTTTAAACATCGTGTGCGTACACCGGCTGCGTTCACAAGAAAGATACATGCAAAACAAAACGAGAAAACGCTAGTGATGATGAGTGACAGAAAGAGAAAACTAGTATCAAAAACTTGTGTGTACGAACATGTGTACGTGTTTTTGCACGCATTAGCGTGTTTGAGTTTGCACACGAAATGCGGGTTTAACCCATTCATGCCCATGTTGTTTGTGGACAACAACGTTTTTAAACAGCTATAACTGTTGATTGATGCAAGATTTTCTCACAAAAATAAGTAAGGCTAATAAATGTGACTATTGCCTTTCATTTGAGTATTAACAGTTACGAGGATCAGTTCTTGAACTGAAGTTATTTTAATTATTCTAATTGGATTCCGATGAAGCAGTGCTGTCATGGACAGTTTACGTTGACGACGGAAAATGATTTTTTCATATATCTTCGTTATGTTGCAATATTATTCAAAACTGATAAAATTTATCAATGTAGGTTGTCTTTGGCTACGTTTTTCACGCAATTGGACTGTTGTTAATATTCTAGGAGAATTGCATTGAGCATTGGAAGGTAAAAATTGACCAGCTTCCAACACTGCGGGGGAAGCACCTATCTATATGAAAAAGGGCTTTTAATTTTTTTTGACCCCACCAATTTCAAGGAAAAATTATTTTGAAACCTTACAAGCACTAGAAAAAAGTTGGGCATGAAAGGGTTAAGATGAGCACAGAACTAGAGCGAACATGGTGTTCGATGTTCATTTGGGAAGACTGCTAGTTTGTCCACATCGGTATCTCGGAACTTTTTGAACCGATTTTCATAAACTTAGCCTAAAACGAAAGGAGCAACTGATCCATCGGCTGATATTGGGTTTTTTTTTGTCAATCCGACTCTAGTTCTCGAATTGCAGGGCGATGAGTACGATCACACCGAAAATCTCGATTTTAACGTATACAGCAATTAATGTAAAATGGGGAAGTTTTTTCGAAATTGTGAGCCCAATTGCTTAGATTTGTAGTTCTAGTTCACTAACGGCCATTCAATGTCTCTTCGGCAAAATGGACACTCATAGACGATTTCGGTATTCCCGGGAAAAAAGATCATCTTTCAAAATTAACAAATTCGTATCAATTTCTCGCAGATTGTTAAGCCGATTTCCATAAACTTAGTCTCAACTAAAAGGTATATTATCACCATAGACAGCTGTGAAATTTAATGAATTGTTCGGCCACATTTGAAATTCTCATATATAAGCTGTAACTAGAAAATTTGACAGAAATGGTTTTTTTGTAACTTGGTTGATTTTGCAGCTTCCTACCTACCGCATATAAAAAGCTTATCCTGTGGCTTAAAAACCAACTAGCTAACCGAGTCATATACCGTTCGAGTTAGTACATCGAGATTGAAAAATGTCTATATGTGTGTATGTGCGGACATGCTAATAAAAAGTGCACATCAGTTTCTTGAAGATTTCTATAGCTATTGTTACGATTTGAGCCTCAAATGAAAAGTACGTTAATCAGACTTCCTGTTCCGGAGTTACGGATAAATAAGTGAGAACACACAGAAACTACTTTAGGGTCTATTTATTGTTCGACTGTGATGATTTCTGCTTAATAATTGGCTTTCAAAATCTTGTATATATAAATAAAACGATGTGGTTTTGAACTATCCGACGTTTCGGCCGTTTTTGGCGGCCTTTTTCAAGGAAAACTGTAAATGTAGTTTATTTAGTATACTGTTTGTTAATAGTTTTACAACGGTTGATTTGAACTCACTATCTGTCTGTCGCTTTTGTTAAGTACGCTTTTTCCAGCGTTGGGACGTTCTTACTGAATTTTTCATGTGCTGTTATATAGTTGTTTCGATTAGTAACAATTTGGTGGAACTGAATTGTTTAGAAATCTTTTTTTTGAGATTTGTCTTACTGGAGCTGTACAGTTAAATTCTCGGAAACGCTCCCCGTCAGAATAACACACTACAATTGCAGACGAAATAGGAAACGTCGCCCACTGAAACACTGCTTAAGTTTAATTGCAGCGGGCTGTGATTTTGATTGTTCAGATATGTGCGGGCGAAGAGATTTTGCAATCGCGTGTATCATCGCGAAGGCCTCGAGCATTTGTACGTTAACGTGTTTAATCGCGTGTGCGTTTGTATGTTGCGTGTGCTAACGTGTATGTGACTTCGCATGTAAAAATTCGATTTTTTAACCGTATGCCTTTCGCATATTCGCGTGTGTTCTTGGATGATCGCGCGCGAGCCGTGAATCTGATACTTAAATTTTGGTGTGCGGTTTAGATGCTAGAAGAAAGTAAGATCTTCCATATCACTGGCGTTCCCGGTCATGTCGCCATGGAACCATGTTGTCTAGTGGATATGACCTTTATTTTTTAATTGGTCCAACTGAATGTATGGACCTGTGTTGCTAGAATGGAAGGAAATAATTTTCGGACGTGACCGATTCTCGATCGCGCGAACACGAACGTTTGTAGGTTTACGTTTGAGACCTCATTTAAACTTCGTAAGCGCTCAAACATTTGTCTTATTACCAGGGTGTTATCAAGTTTGCGCGATCGCGGGTGTAGGTGTGTGTGGTTGATCGCGAAGGGCTTAAGCGCTCGTATGTTAACGTGTTTGTCGCGTGTGCTCGTGTGGCCATTCACATATTCGCGTACGTTCTTGTACGGTCACGTGGCCCGTAATTCTGATATTTAGTTTACGGTGTACAATTCACATTCTGACAGAAAGTGAGTTACCCCATATCACTGAAGTTCCCGGTCATGTTGCCATGGAACGTGTTGTTCAGTGGATATGAGAGCTTTCTTTTTTTTAATTGGTTAAATTGATGGCATGGATCTAGTCTGCTGATACCAAAGAGAGAAACTTCTGGAAGTGAGCGATTCATGATCGTGCAAGCGCGGGAGTTGTTAGGTTCGCGCTTGAGACCGCGTTTGAAAATTTATAAGCGCTGACACGTTCACCTGATCACCGGGATGTTATCATGTGCCGTTGATAGTCGCGAAGAGCTCAAGCATTTGTACGTTAACGGGTTTGTCACGTGATCCTTCCACAGAACTAAACAAGAAAATAAAGAAGTAATAATGGAATATTTGTTTAATGACAAACTCTTTTCAATGAGGTTCTTGATTAGTAAAAATATACGTAGTTGCTAAATTAGACAATATACATATCAACTTTTGAATAGGGCTAATAAGATTTGTAAACAAACCTTTGTTTTGCTGATTTCTCTTAAATTGTTATAATTTCAATCCAGAAAACATTTTAAATTCATTCTGCTAAGGGTAAAGATGTTAATTCATGTGTATTTTTCATGTAATTCAACTCGCCAGCGGAATAATGAGCGACATTAGTTTGTTTACAAAAGTCTTTTTAAGCCCTTTTGAAGAAATAATATTGATATCTTCTCACAAACGGAGTTTTATTGGATTTTGAGATGATGATGACTTTCATTGGTTTAGTTTTCGATAAAAATACACTGAAAAATAAAATTCAGTTTGGACAAGGAAAAGTTTTTTTTGAAATAACTTTTTTTCCTTGAAAGTGCCCATCTGGAATTTTTGACGGTAGGTAGGGAACATAATTACCTATTTTGGAACCTAACTTTAAATTTTCAAAATCGATTTTTTTCAGTGTTCGCGACGAAAAAGCATTTTCATTAATCATTTTTAGCTTACCTGCGTTTAACGTGTATTGTAAAATTAAGCAAGAAAAAGCATTTTCATTAATCATTTTTAGCTTACCTGCGTTTAACGTGTATTGTAAAATTAACTGTCAAAATGAAATCGATTGCAGAGATGCCAGGTGCACAGATTCTGTGTTACACATAATTTCGATGTTTTTTAAAACTGCACAGAATTCCACAGTTTTCTGTTATTATAGCGCACTTCCCACCAACTTGGACTTCGCACTTTCAAAGTACGAGAAATCAAACTGCTACCGAAAACTGCGAGCTGTCAAAACACCGTGCCGTTTTGACGTTTGAGTTGTATTTGTAGTTGTATTTGAGTTTAAGGTTGCAGGAGAATTCTCCAAATACATGGACGTTCATTCACTTCCATTTCATATGCAACGTTAAATTCGTTTTCAAGACAGATGCTATTCTGATCTTCCATAAGATGAACATCATTGATTGCACATTCGGGTGCTGAAAGTGTTTCTTACCGGGAAAAAAGGGATAACCTAAGATTAAAATTTTTTAATGCAAATTCGTGAAATCAATATAAATTAACGTTTACCCTTGTGATTTATTTTATGGATTAAGACAATCTGAATCCCGGAAATGCAGTGAGCAAATAACGCTATTTTGGCTGAGAGAGGGAATGCAGAAAATCTCACCCAGGCATCTACTTCTCTGTATTTCAAAAATGTTAATCCAGTTTTAATCTCTATAATAAATGCTTTTCTACTTTAAATTACCTATTAACAGCATTTATGCGGAAGAATGATAAAGATGACGGGGCATTTCTGGAGCTGGAACAACCAGATACCACATATTTTGGGTCAACCCATCACTTTTCTCAAACTTTGTGCAAAAAATGAATTCAACCAGCTTTCAATATTTTTCATTAATGACATGTTATACAAAAAAATGCGGACCCGTAATCATAGCAACCAGTCAAAACAATATGACTACACTAATGGCGTTTTGGTTTTTTCTTGGTGCTACACGGTGTAGTGCAAAAAAAGAGATAGACTGATTACACCCAAGTTTGAATGAGTGTAGCACCGACTACACCGGTGTAGTGCACTGTCAAAAACGAATATGCCATAAAATTCAAACCTTACTATAAATCGTGCGTAAGCAGGCAACTGACGTCCCTATCTTTACATACAGAGTTTGACAATAGGCAACATCGTTTTTCCACCGATTAATGGGGGTCAGTTTGACAACGTCAAAATCGCTTGAAATGTCATCAACAAACAATAGCAGAAGTAAACAAAAGAAAATAATGAACACTTTCTCTGATTTGATGTAAAACTAAAGTGCTCCTCGTTCGTATTTAGAATTAATTTCTTTAATTTTGTTACAAACAAAATTTATGTGTTGGCTACGAAAATATGACGTCACGTCACCCTCTTGTGCGTAAGCCCTTGAAGGAGCTTGTTTCAATATTGTACAGAAGAGTTATTTCTAACGTTGTACAATACAATGACTGATTTGGCAGCACTTACTGACAGCTTGTGTGGTTTCTACAAAAAACTACAAGTCTTGGAGTCAGATGTGTGTATTTTTCATTATTATTTCCTTTATTTCTAAAAAATTTATTTTGAGAATGACGTCATTTTTCTAATGTTTCCACCTTGTACTATTGTACCGTGGACAACTACTGATGATGATCTGTTATTTGCATATCATAAAATTTATAGTGTACTAGTGATCTTTTGTGTCACGGCGGCGCTAGTGTGATGTCTGTTATTAAACAGAGGAGTGGACCATATTGTTAATTTAAAATATTTGATTTCAGCTTAAAAGCTGTTCTAGCTGATACTGCTAAACGGCAAGTTTTCTTTCTTCTCGAATCACCCGCGATAGTGAACAGTCACTGTAGGAGCATAGGATAAAAATCGGATAAGTATAGGCAGAACTTGGGTGGAGATGCTTCAGAAGTGATAGTAGTAACGGATAGGTTACTGAGGTCAATCCCGTGGTTTCCATGGTCAACCGTAGTGGATACACACTGGCCTCGATGTCCAATGCATCACTCTTAGTCTAGGCCAAGCAGACATATCTGATTGCTCGCTACTTGTTCATAATTCGTTTAGTTGACGTGATTTTGGCACACAGTCAGATGGTAGACTTTTTGGCTCAATGATTCAATAAATAAGGAAAGTTGTTGAATTTGGTTTAAAAACTTGTGCCATTTTCACCGAACACACCCTTTATAAACTTCCATTGGGTATTCGGCTAGTAATTGTTACTAGACGGCGGTGGTTGGATTGGCTTGGCTAGTTCCAACGAAAGCATAAATTGAATTAAATCAACTCTAGAAAATCTGCCGGAACGGGTGCTAACTTTAATGAATAGTGTGAAATAATAACATTTGCAACCCACCTTTCTTACGATCCTACTTCAACACTGACCGGTGCCTCGTGCTCTTTGGTTAATTTACTGTTTCCGGTATGGTGCAAATTATTCATGGAGAAAACGAATCTACTTTGTGATCACCATCAAGCAAGACTAATCAAATTTCCTGTCCGGAAGATTTGGGGTTTTATCGGAAATTGAAGGTTTGGGAGGAAGATTTTCACGTACTCGACTAAAGTGTGTCTTAAAGATTTTCGTATTACAAGTGCATATAGACACTTTCGTGACATTTACAACTTTGGTGATCCGATTGGTCATTTCAAATCTTGAAGTTAAAATTGAGCACGAAAAATCGTTGCTTTCTCATCCGACACATCTACTACTCTAGCCAGTTCGGAATAAAGCTACTCCCGATGTATACCTACCAAGTGGACAACGAACCTTAGTGCAACAGCGACGGAAGGATTAAAGTGGAAATCCGGCAGAAGAATGATTACGACGGGGCACTACTGGTGCCTTCGCTCTCTCGCTCCCAATGTCGTAAATCTCGTTAGTTCACGACCACAGATTAGCCCACAGTCGCTCGGTGGTGCGGTAGTGGAAATAGAATCGAAAAACACATTCTTCCTATTTGTAGGATGGACCAGTGTTCCGAATGCGGGTCCTACCTTCTACATTCATTCATAGCAGCATAGAATGCGTTCACACGACGAGGGGGAGATGTCAGTTCTAGCTGCCTGGTATGTGTCCTATTTACAAAGGTTTTAATCTTAACACCGTAAATAAAACGGCTTATCGGATTTGTCTAGTTAGCGGCAGTGTTATGCTATTTTTTGGGGTTAGGAGTGCAAATGAATATGTTCGGTTCATGGTTCTTTTGTATATAAATTTATTTTTTATCTAAGGCATCATCTCTTGATTTGTTTTAAAAGCAATGGCTCAACAAGCTTAACAATAGAACCGTATTCCATGTCGGGTCTCATGGTAAAGAGGCACAAATCTGCTTCTGCCATAATACATATGTTAGTAGAATTAAGCGATTCGTAGTAATATAGATAGTATAATATAGAAATAATTTTTTTATTTCGATTATAGAGGTTTTAACCTTAAGATCATTCGCCTCTTCGGGTTAGAAAAATCTCTTATGAAAAATCTTTAACCCTATGTGCGGGGTCGGGACTCGAAGCCAGGTGCGCTGCGTACAAGATATAAAAATCTGTCCAAATACTGTTGCAATATATAGTGATCCGGCCCATTATGCAGATATGATTAGCTTATCTCGGCCATACTGCCACGGTCGGCTGTGTGGAGTTCAAATTGTTTTTGTCAGACAGACATAGAATATTCTCGGTAGCCGGCTACCCAGAGTTTAAAAATAACCGAAAACTAAACAAGATCTTTTCTTTTTCTAGTGATCGTGTACTCGAAGACTAACTAATCAACTATGTTTTACAGGTCGTCGCTGTTGTGCTATCTTATGACAAGCGCCATTTAGCATATTCCGAGAAAAACGATTTTTAAAGTTTGAGATTGAATAGCTTGAAACTTATAAATGGTATAAACAATTCAAAGAATACAATTGATGCTTCTATCTATTCTGTATTAATCTCTCAAATATTACGAAGATCGGTTGACTATGTCGCGAGTTTTTACTATAAATGTAAACAAAAGTCGCACTCACACGTGTCATAGGTGTGCATTGATGGCAAAATTTGTATGGCGTGTCATAATCGCTCATGGAAAATTTTTCATAGAAAAAATTCACCAATTATGAACTTTTATTCATATCTTTGGCTTAATTTGGTTTATAAACAATCTGTTAGATGCATCTTGAAGGAAATGAGTCAGGGAATCTAGAAAAATTAGTTATTTTTGGTTACAGTGTTGCCAAACATGCTATATTTCCAATTTAAAACTTAAACTGCTTTTTTCACACAATGCGTGTATTTTTGTTTTGAAAATTATTATACCATTGTGTATCTCGGATAGTTTTAAACATAAAAACATCTTATACATCAAGATATCTTGAGCCAATCCCCATACACAGTTAATTGAAGTAAAAAATTGAAAATTTCTCAGCACGTTTCTCGCTATATCTCAGTAAGCAAGTAGAATGTCAAAATTCTGAAAACGCCACTTTGTAGAGATTTTTTAGCCAAGTGATGTGGCATATCTAACTCAGTTTACCCCAAAATGGCGTTTGTCATAAGATAGCACAACAGCGACGAGGTCGCATCGCTTGCTTGGAGCGAATCCTAGACCTTATACCCTTCTAAACCTACAACTCCGCGACACCTCGTCTTCCTTCCGTTAAGTAGGTGGAGCATCAACACTTCCCGCCTGCCTTATCCTTTATCCTTCCTTGTGAACGATGGAGATGGTGGCGGCCGGCAAGATTGGCTATCATGCTGTTGAAGTTTTAATGTGGGTCGGACTGGTATGAATTCCCACTTACCATTTCCCAAGCAACTCTTCCTAGATAATCAGCAGTCAAACACGACAAAGTCAGTATGCAATCTGCCAAAATCATCGTCACAACAAAACATAAATAGTTTACTCTGTGAAATGGTGTTGTTATATTGCTTTTTATTTGAAATGAATGAAATGAATAGAAAGAGACTCATTAGGGAGCATTTATCCTGCTTGTACTTCCAAAAAGGAGGTAGTCTATTTCTGTTTTACGAACTATGTAAATACACGAATAAATTAAAAAAAGCACATAAATAAATACACAAATAACAAAATAAATAAATAAATAAATAAAATAATAAATGAAGAAATATGTAAATAAATTGTATTTAAATATCTATGGGACGATATGGTAATGAGCCTATTTTCGCTCTGTTTCTATTATCGTCCTACCCATTTGAAGTCATTGGATAGAGCAGCTTCTGTCATCTTTCATCAACGTATTGCGTCAAATTGTAATGCAGTAATTGGAGCCTTCGATTCGAGTTTTCGTTGCGCTCAAACATAAGTATTTCACCATTATCAAGCCATTTAGCCGTGTAATCAGTGAAATAGTGCGGCATCCTTCCTAATAGGTTTAAAATAGGCACTTTACCCTAATTTTTATATTTGGCCGAAGATATAAGCAAAATAAATTTTCTCTTTCGACAATTCTTTAAAAAAAAAAGGGAAAGTTAGATAGAGTGATCGGTGGCAGAAGCGACACAACAACTGGGATTAATTACTATGATGAATAATCCCTTCTAAATTATTTCAAATCCGCGAGAGTCACTAACTCGTTTCAACCTTTTCCAGTTCACTTCACCGAAATTGTTTTCGTCGTGCTTCGAAGTCGTTCAGGAAAGCCTATCATAGAGAAACGGGAAATCTAAGAATTTCCCTCTGTCAATATTGTCTCGACGATCGCCGTTAATGCCACGGCGTCAGAAGAACAGATGATTGTCCCGTTGTTGTCTGTTCATAGTAGCCAATGTCAATCAGAGGATTTCATTGCTAAGAGCTGTATATTGATAGTATCCAGTTGGGGACAGAAGGGATAAAAGAAAACTAATGCCTTGGCTTCGCAGCGACACAGATATCATATAACGGGCAGTTACGACAATGGATATGGGGACATTCCTACGACGAATGATAACCTTCTTCGTCGTGGGAATTACTCTTCATGTTCATGGGTGATGGTAGGAAGGTGAAGTGGTAATGGGTAATAATAACAATAATCCTTACAGACAGATAATACTACGATGTCATCTTTGATGTTTGATTTGAGTGTCCGGTCAGTGTGCTGTTGTTTGTACATATTGGCTTTGTACCAGACAGAAAGGGGTCAATGTTTTGCAACATTATACGAACGTAAGGGTTTATGAGAGCGTTTATGGATGTTATGCTTAGTCACGTGTTTATAGAACACCGATTAGCGTTCCTGTCTATTATCATTTTGGGCTACACATTTCGTGGCTCCAATTCGGTGGGGACGGAAATTTATTAAAAATAATTCAGGTTGAAAAAGAATGGGGCAAAAACCGAAAACGAAAAAAGCAGTTTTTTTTCCACACCGTGTGTTAAATCTTCATAAAAATCAATCAGCAGTACTGTAACAACATTCTATATAAGGTGATTGATTTTCATGAAGATCTAGCATACAGTGTGGGAATAAACTGCTTTTTGAAGTAGAATACTTCTAACGTTTCAATATAGGAGCCCCGTTTCAAAATGTTCTGCCGAAATTTTACCCGATTTTTTAACGTGAATATCTGCTGTTGTATGTAAAAGGGTGAACATGTGGATATTACCAGGGTTTTCTCACGCAACGATTTGGCAGGTTGATCACGGTTAATCGAATGAGAACGATCTAGTTTATTCACCCGGTTTTTATCATTCTGATTACACAAGTGTGTGTGCGTTCGAGCGATCGTAATCGATCGTTATCAATGCTATAAAGGCATCAGCCGAACTGATCGAAAAGGATATAACAATCCTCCCTACTACAGTTATTTGATACAACATTAAATAAAATATAACAATAAGTAACAGTTGGATTCATGATAGCACAATGTTGAATTACATCTTGTTACCTGTCAGTTCATTTCCAAATAATCTAACAGCATATTATAAAAAAAACACTATTCTGATTGTATCTAAAATTTGAAAACATTAGATATTTTTTCTTATAACTACTAATATTATTCATCACAACAAACAGATCCGTTGTAACTCTTCAGCTTGTTCTATGGTGTGGATGCTATCGATCGCGATGTGCTTCGCGTTTTGATCGGACTCCGGGTTACTGCTCTGAACCGTTTGTTCCTGCGAACCGATGTGTCCATGTTCTTCGCAGCCTCGGATAATTCGAGCAATTCTTCTTTGTCCTCTGAATCGCATGTTCCTTTCGTTCTCTTAATTCGCTGAACTGGTACTCTGAATCTCGTTCTGCTGGATTCTGTCGGCAACACTTTTATCTGGTTCCGATGGGCGTTGATTGTTGATCTGCCAAAAGAGATTAAAAAAACATTAGGAGACATTTTCCTGACAAACTTTGCCTCGATCCACCTTTCGATTTCTGTTTTGTTTGTATTTTTGTAGTAGATTTTGTCACCTAAAACTAAACTTGATAATATATCTGGTGGAGGCGTACTATCAACAACTATCCTTTCTCTTTCTGTAGGCATTTCCATAAAATGTTTATATTGTTTTTTTGGATGGTGCAAATCCAGAAGTACTTTTGGTTTATAAGCGAGCAACTTTTCCGAAGGATAAATATCGTTGCCAGATGTACAAGTATTACGATAGTTGACTAGGAAATAAGTTATTCTATCCTCAATTTCCATAAACTTAGTCTGGGGGTCTAAAAGAAATTTTTTAAATACCTCTTTGGTAACTCTCACCATTCTCTCAGCTTGTCCATTACTGCTGGAATTATAAGGTGGGCTCTTGAATACTCGGATTCCCTGTTTTTCCATAAATGTTATAAATGCAGAAGAGTTAAAGGGAGGACCTTCATCTGTGACCAAAACGTCGGGGAGACCAAATCTTGCAAAGATAACTGTGAACTTACGAATTACCTTAGCGGCGTCAAATCCATATCTCATCAACTCAACTTCCAACCACTTCGAATAGCTGTCCACAGCAAGTAAAAATGTTTTTTGATTAAAGAAGAAGAAATCTGCATGCAACCTACTAAACGGACGTGTAGTAGGAATCCAAGATGAATCATAAGTTGGCTTTGGAGCGCTGGACATTTTTATACATGCTTCACACTGTCTAACATACTTTTCAATGTCAGTATTTATTCCCAGCCAAAACACGCTTCTCCTGGCTGTTTGTTTCATTTTTATGACGCCTTCGTGATTGGCGTGAAGTAATTTTAAAACATCTTGACGCAACGAGAATGGAACAAAAATTCTATCCTGGTATAAAAGACATCCTTCTGCAATTTCTAGTTCATGCTTCAGGGAATGCATAGCTTTCCAGGATTGATCCAATTTGTGTGGCCAACCCTTTTCTACAAAATTTATCGCCTTAGAAAGCATTTGATCTTTACAAGTCTCTTTAGCAATCGAAGAAAAATTTAAAGGAAAATCATTGAAAAAGTTAATATTTTTGAAACTCCCACTATCTAGGGTATGCGGTACTTCCTGGTTAAGTGGAAAACGTGAGCAGAAATCAGCATTTCCCATTTGAGATGCCGGTCTGTAATTTACGGTAAAGTCGTGAATAGATAATTCTATCACGTATCGTTGTAATCTAGTAACACATAGCTGGTTTTTCCCTTCTTTTCCGAAAATACCTAGAAGAGGTTTGTGGTCCAGTAAACTTTTGTCCGAATAGAAATTTATGGAATTTTTTAATTGTGCACACGAGAGCAAGGGCTTCCAAATGTGATATTGGGTATGGTTTTTGCGCAGAATTTAAAGAAAATGACGCAAAACTAATAGGTCGCTCTTTACCATCAATCACGTGTGCTATTACACCGCCTAGTCCGTAATTACACGCATCGGAAACTACCGCTATTGGTTTTAAAGGATCATAATACTCCAAAATGTTTGGATTTAATAATGCGTTTTTACCATTTACAAAGGCTTGTTGACATTCGTCGTCCCATACGAACCTAACATTTTTCTTTAAAAGACCATACAAACTGCTAAGTTTAATTGATAAATGAGGTGCAAATTTTCCGTAATAATCTATTAGACCTAGGAATGCCTTCAGCTCTGTAACATTACTAGGCGTTTTCGCTTCTTTTATAGTCAAAAGTTTTTCTGGTGATGGCAATAATCCTTTGTCGGTAACTAAATGTCCTAAATATGTAAGAGATGTTACGAAAAATTTACATTTTAAGAAATTTACTTTGATATTCGCTTTATCCAGTCGCTCCAATACTTGTATAAGTTTTTCAAAACACTCTTTTCTTGTTTTACCTGCAATAAGCACGTCATTAAGATAACGGCAAACATTTTCTAATCCGCACAAAATTTGATCCATAATTTTTTGAAAAATGGATGCGCTAGATGACGCGCCCTGTGGTAAACGATTGTAGGTATATAGGCCCTTTATGGTATTGATTACCATAAATGTCCGTGATTTTTCAGAAAGATTAGGCTGTGTGTACGCCCCCGTCAGATCAAGTGAACAGAAATATTTACAACCAGACAACGAAGCAAAAATATCCTGAGCTAAAGGAAGGGGGTATGGTCTTGGGATGATCACTTTGTTTATAGATACCTTGCAATCGATGACTAATCTAATCTCATTATCCTTCTTTAACACTGCGATAACCGGCGAGGCCCATTCACTAACACTGATTGGTGAAATGATATTCTGTTTTTCTCATTGCTCCGAATGCTCAACAACTTTTTCTTTTAACCTGTACGGAACTTCGTACACTTTTTTGAATATTGGTTGCTCTTCTTTCAACGTTAGATCAGCCTCAAAACCTATAATGGGCGTAGATAAATCTCTCTTGAAAACGTTAGAAAATTTAGTTTGTATGCTACCTAGATCCTCTGCCTTTTCATTGGCAATTTCCTAATTATTTACTGTCGAACCTACGAACATTTTCCGCCATCCATTAAAAAAATATGTCCAACCAATTTCTCCCGAGAAGTGGTATAAAATTTCTCTTGCTATCCAAAATTACCAACCATTCATAACACCCAAACTCATTAACTCTCACAGTTGCCATAACTTTTCCAAAAATATCCAGTGGTTCTCCATTGGCCACCACTAGCTTGCTTTCACATTTTGAAATGGATGAGAAAAATGTTTCGTATAAGTCATTTTACTGATTACGGACACAGCGGCTCCGCAATCGATTTCCATTTTTATGTCGGTTTTATCAATCTTCACATCCACAAGGCAAGGTTGACTGATATGATTCACTGAAGAAATCATCATGCAGGGGTACGCTTCTTCATCTTTACAGTTATGTTCACGATCATCAAGACTCAATCTCTTGAAATCATAACTATCGTCAGAATTTTTCTCATGTTCTATAAAGTTAACTGATCTGCGCTCCTTCAATTCCCAGCAAAACCTTTTTATATGACCACGGCGTTTACAATGATTGCAAATAATGTTCATGCGATTATCTTTTGTGTCACTGGAATTGTATTGATAGTGATGATGATAGCTACGATTTTGACCTTGGCTGTGAGTTCTGTATCTGCCTAATTGTCCCCCGCTAGGGCTGCGGCTATAGGTGCGATCGCGAAATCTAACACTAGGTCGACTTGGTCTGTTCGATTCATCACTATATATTCTGCCTCTATCACCTAATCTATGCCTTACTGAGAGAACTCTTAATCCATCATCACCAAGAAATTTTGCTCTCAAACCTGCTAGCTCACTTCTCACTATCAATTTTTCTACCTCATCCAGGGTTAAACCATCCTGCATCAATAACTTTTTCTTTAAATCCTCATCCCGTAATCCAAGAATAATTCGGTCTTTTATAGCCTCGTCCTTATGGTCCCCAAATACACAACTCTCTCCCAAAAGTTTTATGGCTAAAATATAATTCTCCGCGGATTCGTCAAAGCCCTGATGTCGGTTATGAAATTTATTCCGATACATCATATTAGGTTCCCCCTTATCTAAACGCTCTTTTAATTTGGCAATCATGTCATTATAACTTATCGTGTTCAGATCTCGACCTGGGTATAACAGTTTTAGTTCATCAAAAATCACAGGACCCCTTAGCGTTATGAACAGACTTCATTTTGTGTCTTCAGTGACGTTGTTTAATTGATATAAAAATCCCATAGGTTCCATGTAATGAGCAAAACTAGATCCCCTTATGTAATGGTCAACCAAACCGATTAGCGTAGTCATTGTGTAACTATGGTATGAATGATATAATAGAGTCAATATATAGGAACGACTTACGTGACCTTTTGGATCTTACGCTGATGATCGACGCTCTCAAATTGGGATGATCTTCGCTGCTGCGGGTAGACAAGATAATTTCCGTCGCAGCTGCTCTCCAGCCTTACTGTGGATGTTACAATGGCACTCCTAGTTGAAAATGTTCCTCTTCTTTCATGCAGACACTTGCTCTAAATTAAAGCCACGCTTACTAGACCTCTCCACATTTTGAAAAAGTTTTGAAATATACATGGGTCAGCTCAAATTTTTGTTCTAGGTGTGAATTTAAGAACTTTCGCCAAAAATGGCTTAATTTGGATATGATTTAGAGGTGTCTCCAATCAAAAATCGTGTTTTTGCTATGTTTCCATGGGAAGATCACTTACACTCTGATTTGATAGGCCCTACATGCCCACACACCATCAAAGGTTGTTCCTTGGATTTTCATATAGAAAAGTATATGAAAACCAAGGAAAATTAGTAGTATTTTTTCTTGGTTTTGGTATTCTTTTCGATATAAAAATCTATTTAACAAATTTTCTATTGCGATTAGAGCTATGTTCACCTGTTAAAACATGTTAAGATAGGTGTAAGGGACAACCTTTGATGGTATGTGGGCATGTAGGGCCTATCAAATCAGAGTGTAAGTGATGTTCCCATGGAAACATAGCAAAAACACGATTTTTGATTGGAGACACCTCTAAATCATGTCCAAATTAAGCCATTTTTGGCGAAAGTTCTTAAATTCACACCTAGAACAAAAATTTGAGCTGACCCATGTATATTTCAAAACTTTTTCAAAATGTGGAGAGGTCTAACGCTTACTGATTCACTAGCACGGACTCGGACTAGTTTTTTTATTACTCGTTTTATTTCGTTCACTAAATAACGCTTCGGGTTTTTTTTTACTGAGTGCTATCACCGGTATACCAAACCACTTTTTGACTATATCCCGGAATTATTAGCTTATTAAAATTTTCTTACTCAATTTACGTATGCTATATTAATCACCTTTGTCATAAAGGAATTGACTGCAATTTTAACAGATTTGTTCCACGCACCATTAAATTTTACTGGCTTGCAAACTGGCGCAGACACTATATAGTTTTAACTAAAATGTTGAAACAATATAGCTGATGCAAAATGGCTACCTTAAAACCACTAACCACGAGGTTGATTTCGCACTTTGCCCACTATTTTTAATAGCTACAAATGCATGCAGCCCGGCACTTAAAACACTTTTCCGGTACGCTAGGTACTAGTAATTTTTACTATCATTTAAAACACTTTCTATAAAGACTTTATCCTCTTCGCCACTGTAAAAGGGTGAACATGTGGATATTACCAGGGTTTTCTCACGCAACAACTTGGCAGGTTAATCACGGTTAATCGAATGAGAACGATCTAGTTTATTCACCCGGTTTTTATCATTCTGATTACACAAGTGTGTGTGCGTTCGAGCGATCGTAATCGATCGTTATCAATGCTATAAAGGCATCAGCCGAACTGATCGAAAAGGATATAACATTTAATGAAAGAAAAATTAAGATTATTCCGCTATCTGAATGGAAATATGTATAATTTTGTATCCAATTCCGTAGGATGTACAATTACTAAAAATAACAGATATAATAGATTTTATGAAAGCAGTAATTATCTGACCCATGATTGGTCGGTACAATTCGATCAAGCAGCGAGCGTTCTTAGGACTGCCTCTTTGTCATCGAGTGAACAGCGATAAGTATAAAAAGGGATCATAAGAAAAAATCGTTAGTATGTGTTCTGACGTTGTTGGCGTACCAGCTACTACGTTTCATGTCAGCTCGCATTCTTCGGTGGTAGATAATACATCCCGTGACTGCCGCAAGGCGCTGAGTTTCATGCATATACAGAAGATACAATAAAGACACACCACAGAAACAGCAGAAAGCTCTTTCTTTTGGAGCTGAATAAATGGATTGGTGGTGAGGTGGTTTGGTGCGAGAGAACCGCGAGAGAGATAGTGTACTGCGGTTTATAGACTTATCCAGCTGCGATGGTATTGTGCCGTTTTGACGTTTGAATTGAGCTCTTGTCGCCCGGTCTCACGAACACTTCTGCAGCTTCCTGGTTGAAAACAATCCTATTTGATTTTGCCATCTTTGTTTATTATTTTCCACCAGCTAGTGATGTAGTGTTTGCGTCATGAGACGTGTACGTACATGAGCCGTAGAAAAGTATATTGGGAGGAAAACAAACCGCCTCTGGGCTAAAGGGGAGGGTGGTTGTATAAAAATGCGAGATCTCAGTGTGCGTATTTTAAACGTCAGATATCTCAATACATTGAAGTGTAAACTGGCGTGTGCTTTTTGGTTCGTTTTCCTCTGGAAAGCGGTAGTACGGGTGTGATTGACGATTAGGTAAGCACTGGTTGTTTCGTTGTGTAAAAGACATGGTATTGGCTTAATGGATGCTATTATTATGATTTTCAGTTAGTTCATTAGCAATTTTGGTTGCAGAGTTGTACAAAAGCTACATAATCCTCGACTTCGCGCGCATCTGTTTTTGGTAGTAACGTCGCTCAGGCGGAAAATTATTCATTCTTAATATTAATTCTACAAAATTATTTATTCTAATTAATATTCTACATTTAGTAGTGTAGTTGTACGTCAACAACTCCTATTACAGTGTTGTCTCGTATTGTTTTAAGAGGGAACGAACAATGGTACGAAAAAGATGGGTGGGTAATGCCAGAGACATAACTGGAGTGAAGTAGAATACACTTAAGGCTATTAAACAAGTCTTTGTCATTTTACTTGGAAATGAAATGTTTTGACACTTTTGTTATTGACCACAAAAATAAATTAGAATAAAAAAACCAATAAATTTTATGCGAAAAATTATTCTCACGCTGATTGTGGAGACGAAAATTTTACAACTCATCTTATCTCGGAAAAGGACAACGGACAAGCTTCTTTTCGCGTGAGTGAGTAAGACTTACAGTACCTGTAATACGGCAAAAAACTGGACCAATGCTGAAAAAACATGTTTCGACAATATAGTCACGTTTCATGTAGTAAGTTTTATAGGTTTTATTATTCCATTATTGTAACTTCAGTAAAGAATACGTGTACCTAAAAGTAGCTATTATAACGATTTTGTTTTGAGGATAACAAAAATGAAATACGTATCTTCATTCTAAAAACACCGCAGAATGAAATTCATCTGTCAAAATTAATGTTTCCGAATGGTGCTTCCACGAATATGTACGACAGTCAGAAAGTCTTACAATTATCTGAAAAATTGAGGGGGTCTGAATTACCCCCACAGTTTTAATAGCCCCAGGTTACCCTACCGAAATAATATAGAAAACCTGTTTTAATCCACCTAGCGGTGCAATTCTGCCTTTCTCATTTCTCTAAACTATGGCACGGAGGCTTTTTATGTTCAACATAATTGTGGAAATGTCCATTACATTCTTAGTACACTTTGCACTTATACACAATGGCATGCCAGCCACGAACTTGATGAGCTACGTGTCGACGGTGAAACACTTGAAACAAAAAATATCATACTCCATTAGCCTAATCAGCATTAGATCAATGTTATCTGCTTGCTAACTCATTTTGTCATGCGGGGATGGGTATGTGAGGAGGGCGAAAGTCCCATGAACGAACGACTCCCCAGCTTAAATTGGTATGCTTTGTAATATAGTGGTGGTTTAAAGATGATAGGGTGGCAAGGGAGTGGTATGAGGTGGTGGTCTGAGGGGTGATTTAAGGAGATTTTTAAAGGAGGGGAGTGAACAGTAGAGGGGGGGGGGGGGGTGTAACCCCTCTCCGTAAACCATCAACTACGCCCCTGTTAAAATCCAGAAACCTTACGCGAGTCGAAAAAAAACTTTAGGGGGGGGGATTAGGTTGACGTTTTTCAGAGTGATTGCATAACCTTTCTATATGAGAAAGGCAAAAATGTGCAAAATCCAAAAAAGTGAATCTTCGTCAAATTTTTTTCGTGTTTGCATCAAATCTCAACGTTTTATGCACCTTGAATACATTTAGCATCAAAAATAAAAATTCTATTTTTAATTTTTCCTATAGTTTTTATGAGAAATTTCTGTGTGGCCGCACTCTGAAACCCGTTATTCCGGAACCAGAACTCCGATCGATCCAAAATTCAATAGCAGCCGATGGGAAGGTTGCACCTTTCATTTGAGACTAAGTTTGGGCAAATCGGTCCAGCCATCTCTGAGAAAAATGAGTGACATTATTTGACACATACGCACATACATACACACACACATACACACACATACACACACATACACACACATACATACACACATACACACACACATACAAACTTTTTCCGATCTCGACGAACTGAGTCGAATGGGATATGACACTCGGCCCTCCGGGCCGGGATTAGGTTGACGTTTTTCAGAGTGATTGCATAACCTTTCTATATGAGAAAGGCAAAAATTAAAAGACGATGGTCACAAAGAGTAAAAAGGGGCTTGTTTGATTGCACCAAAACTATTTACGTTAGCAATATAATAAATTAAGTTTCTTGGACTGAAATCTAGCTCCGATGGTTTTCCCCATTTTCCTTTTGATAATTTTATCTACCAATCTGCCCTCTCTCATTCCGATGTGAATTCTAGAAAGCTTCTAAAAGCTCGCACATTTGCATGTTTACTGAACTTAAAAAAGGTGTCGGAAGCACCACAATATTGTCTGTGAACGGGAAACTATTTGTAACATAATCTAGAACGTAAGCGGTATTTGCAAATCGATT
Source organism: Topomyia yanbarensis (assembly GCF_030247195.1). Classification (NCBI taxonomy): domain Eukaryota; kingdom Metazoa; phylum Arthropoda; class Insecta; order Diptera; family Culicidae; genus Topomyia; species Topomyia yanbarensis. Next base: position 113,583,165 of record NC_080671.1, read on the forward strand.
TTGCCACCTAGTTTAAAATTGAGTTCAATTGTGCTTGGAAAATTTGCGGTGTTGAAACAATATGATGTTATTTTGGCAAGACAATATTGAACTTTTGGAAGCAAATGTTTTGCTCTTCTATACTCAAATTTCACCAGCGCGTCTAGATTTACTGTGAATTTTTCAATTTTACGGTTATATTTTCAAATAAAATCAGAAATTGATGAAAATATAACAATTAAATAGAGCATTCCTGGTAAATAAGCAGGATTGCGCCTAACAAAATGCCCAAGTAACCAATAAGCGTTATAACGTAGCCTAATATCTGCTTTAGATATCTGTCCTAAAAATTCGTGAAGCCCTAAATACTTAAATAATTCTGGTATTATGCCAAACAAGGCGAAATATAGTGCTATTACTGTGCAGAGATTGACAGCTCGTTTCTGCAGTATTAATGCTATTATATAGCAAAAGCGTACAAATGTCAAATTTGAAAGCCTTACATTGGCACTACTAATGCTATTAAAAAGCTTCAGTTGGCTTTCATTGTCCGCCATGGTTTTAAAACCATTTTTGCCTTTCTCATATAGAAAGGTTATGCAATCACTCTGAAAAACGTCAACCTAATCCCGGCCCTGAGGGCCGAGTGTCATATCCCATTCGACTCAGTTCGTCGAGATCGGAAAAAGTCTGTATGTGTGTGTATGTGTGTGTATGTGTGTGTGTACGTATGTGCGTATGTGTCAAATAATGTCACTCATTTTTCTCAGAGATGGCTGGACCGATTTGCCCAAACTTAGTCTCAAATGAAAGGTACAACCTTCCCATCGGCTGCTATTGAATTCTGGATCGATCGGAATTCTGGTTCCGGAATTACGGGTTTCAGAGTGCGGCCACACAGAAATTTCGCATAAAAACTATAGGAAAAATTAAAAATAGAATTTTTATTTTTGATGACGTCGAGATTTGATGCAAACACGAAAAAAATTTGACGAAGATTCACGTTTTTGGATTTTGCACATTTTTGCCTTTCTCATATAGAAAGGTTATGCAATCACTCTGAAAAACGTCAACCTAATCCCGGCTAATTTTCTATTTTTTTTTTTCAACTCGCATAAGGTTTCTGGATTTTAACAGGGGCGTAGTTGATGGTTTACGGAGAGGGGTTACACCCCCCCCCCCTCTACTGTTCACTCCCCTCCTTTAAAAATCTCCTTAAATCACCCCTCAGACCACCACCTCATACCACTCCCTTGCCACCCTATCATCTTTAAACCACCACTATATTACAAAGCATACCAATTTAAGCTGGGGAGTCGTTCGTTCATGGGACTTTCGCCCTCCTCACATACCCATCCCCGCATGACAAAATGAGTTAGCAAGCAGATAACATTGATCTAATGCTGATTAGGCTAATGGAGTATGATATTTTTTGTTTCAAGTGTTTCACCGTCGACACGTAGCTCATCAAGTTCGTGGCTGGCATGCCATTGTGTATAAGTGCAAAGTGTACTAAGAATGTAATGGACATTTCCACAATTATGTTGAACATAAAAAGCCTCCGTGCCATAGTTTAGAGAAATGAGAAAGGCACAATTGCACCGCTAGGTGGATTAAAACAGGTTTTTATGTTTCCTTTCGGTATGATGAGCAAAAAGGAAAAATTTTAAAATAAAATATTCTGTTTAAAACCTTATTTGACTCTGTTCTAATGCATTAAAATAAATATCCTTAATGGGTTTTCGTTCTCACATGATATGAATGTTTACGAATATTACCTTTAGTAAGTCTCGAACTGAGGTACCTCGTCCTTCACGGCAAGTGCTCTGCGTTTGCTTCCGGGACTATATCGCATATGTACGATTAAAATGAAATATGCTGAATATAATCTTCAAGAAGGGTTGCATAACAAATAAACGCACAGCATTACAATAGCATTATATCAGCTTTTTATATACCCTATAATGGCATTAAATGCACTTGTAAAGCTTACATGCTTTAAAGATCCTTGAAGCATGTACGCGTTATATCAGCTTTATATACGCTTATAGAGCAAGTGATAATGCTATATGTCGGCTGTGCAGTTATGCATTATTGATGCTAATATAGAGCTTTATTGCGTTGTTAATGCTGTAATGGAGTTTCAATGCAACATTAGTGCAAATGTATAGCCAATATAGTGCAATGGCTTAATGCTTATGGTTACTTGGGTAAATTTCGAATATGGCGCAACAATCTTTGAAAGCGTTATGGCCGATTTCTCGCTGTGGCTGATTCGTAGACAGAAGAAAAACAACGAATAAAGATGCATCGTTGACGCCTTCTCGTTGTTGCAAATTTGTTTTGTTAAAGTGTCGGAAAGTTGTTCACAATTTGGCATGTATTTTGTTCTTTATATAATTTTTGCTAACAAATACTGACAGCTGCTATCCACTATAGTAACGAGTTACTTTCAACTAGGGTGATCATATCAGGCGAGTAAAAAACCAGGACAGTCGGAAGGGGACTGCTTTCCCCCGTTATCTCTCAATCGACTGTGCCTTCTCCGTATGGTTTCGGCAGATTTAAAGCACTGAGGTATGTCAGTCCAGAATCAATCACCGGGTACTTTTTTGGATTTACACACACCCGGTTCTTTCTACACCACCTTCAGCGAAGGTTTCTTGTTGGTTTTGGAAAAAATCGGAAATCCTGAATTGATAGGATAACGAAATATTTTGAGATCGTCTGTACTGGATAGGTGAGGAGTTCTTAGCACTAAACACACGTCATGGAAGTAAAGCAGAGACATCAACGGTCTCAAGTAGCTTCCCTGCGCAATTCCTGATGTAAAAATAAGTACTGCCAATCTCCAATGACAATCATCTCTCGATCGGAGAGCTAGGACCGAAACAACTGCAATTTTTTTTCGATTGTTATACGTCAAACGGGAGATAAGTTGATGTAAATCAAATCAGTTTGAGCGCGACATTCAAAACTCCCTGTTATGTAGGATGCTAGACTCTGCAGGTTAGTCGCTGTTCAGCATCCAGGCGTGAAACCGTATTAATCGTAGATTACGTACTGCTTGTGTTCATCCTGTAGTGGCTCCATTATCACCAGCTAAAGATAGCGCGCAATGAAGTTATTCTTTGATAGTTATTGATGTTTCACCATTCCTGGATCTTGAACGACGAATTTAGCCAAGAAGAAAATGTGATAATCATTGACATTGATATTGGTTAGTGTTTGGTCCACAACTGAAATCGGTTGGATTTATTCGGATGCCAAATTTCATTGCAAACGAACCGCACCTCATTCATATCCAACGTATATACGAACGCCTCGTTTTATCTCTTTTCAATTTCTATGTAAGAAAAGAAAGTTGAAAAGTGAAATAGCGAGGCACTTTTAAACGATTTATAAAGACATCGGATGCTATAATTGGGAGAGACAAGTATACTAAGCTTTATTTGTCGTATTCTGGTCGGTCGTAACTGCGAGCTGGACAAGACTTAAAACAGCGTGGACTCAATATGGATAAATATTTTTGGCTTATAGGAGAAAAACCAGGACAAATCAAGCGTTTACCTCGACTTTCCAGGACACCTGAACAGTCAGTGAAAAACCAGGGCATGTCCTGGGAAACCAGGACGTATGGTCACCCTACTTTCAACTAACAGTTATCAAACAAAATAGGCGAGGCCTACTATATACCGTTTAGAGTCAACAACGCCTTTCGATTAACAGCAACAAACTTGTGTTTGTTTATTGATGATGGTTTTCAGTGTTGTGGTAACTGGAAACCGCCGTATTAGATTATAAAATTACGTCAACCAACAGATTCCGTTATCTACTGACCACTTCCATTCAACCGACACCCCTTTTTTGGTTCAGTGTATACTCAGTTGAAGTGTTTTTTTTTCTACTGCCCAAAATTAGATTGATTTTTTTAGTTAATCCACCGCCAGTTCCACAGTTTGATTTTCATCCAGTGAATGAAAATACTTTTCATATCGTGCTTAGTTTACTTTGCAATACATCCTGCAAGTTGTGTTGAAAATTGCAAAACAATTTTTCATTAAAAAGATTGTTGCTATTACTACTGTGCCTCGATACTCGCCGAATTTCGAAGCCAGGCTCTCACAGTCACTCACGCTACTATCATCAACACGCCACTCAAATAAAAATGACAAAAAGCTACTGCGCAGAGGACACTTGTTTTGGTCCTTCTGGATTGAGAAGTGGCAAAATTGTTTGCGATTTTTGTTCAGAATGCTTTCACGTAAAGTGCGCCAACGTAAATAACTCTGTAGTTTGTTGGCTTTGCCTCAAGTGTCGAGAACCAACAAACAGAAGCAATTCAACGAATGAAACCATTTATTTGATTCTGCAACGGACCGAAAAAGCTAGCCGAAAGTCAAACCTAAATCTTGCCAAAAATTACACATTATTTCGAAAAGAAATATCCTTGTGAAAGTTTGAACTTAGCACGGACAATGTAATAAAACGAGGAAAAATGTCAAAAATATCAAATTTTTCTAATATCTCACATTCAAAATGGAGCAATTATGCACAAGTTTTTTTTTTCATCGATCTAGTAGTATTTCGATTAAACTTAATCAGGGCACAAGAGTTTTCACTGGGACGGATTGGGAACATAAACTTTTTCAATTTTGAAAAGTAATAAAATCGCGGATTTTTTTCTTTGTATTTAAGTTTAATAAGACAGATATTTTTTAGAGTACATGGATCCACTTACACCAAAATATGATCCTGACCTTGGTTTATTAAAAACATACGATACTTGAGTCGGAACAATTCGAATCACTAATGTTTGGAAGATTTTGTTTCCACGCGCAGCTTTAAATCAGCCTGGAGTATTAAAAACCCCTACCTTTGACAGTTAACAGCGTTGCCAAACTTTAGTAAATACACGCAACTTGGTTGCCATCTAATGCAGAAATTAATAGGGAATATTATGATTATATCATAATATTATTTTCGGTCAAATACTCCTCTGGGCGACGCTGCACCTTTTCTTGAACGACTCGACTCCCTCCCATTGGTTGTCATCCTGTCATTACGACTACTGTAATTAGTTCAGCATGCACTAAGCAGAAGACCTCATCTAATGCTGGACTGTGTTAATAGTTTCCTGGCGACTGCACGACCTCCATCTGCTGCCATCTGCCATCTGGGGTTCCTCAGGGTAGCCATCTTGGACCTTTCATATTCTTGCTCTGCCTCAACGACTTGAATCTCTCGATAAAATGTATGAAATTACCATTTGCCGATGACTTTAAACTATTCAACATTATTAAAACATCCACCGACGCTGAATTGTTTCAGCCCCAGTTCGATATATTCATTAATTGGTGTGATGTCAACAGGATGCAGCTGAATGCCCAGTCATCTCTTTCACCCGTACACATTCCATGAACGAATTCGACTACAATATTTCTCAGAGTGTTCTTCATTGTGAATCGTCCGTGAAGAACTTAGTAGTTCAGCTAGAGCCAAAACTGAATTTTAAAAAACACATATACCATTTCTAAAGCTTCCAAACTTTTAAAATTTATTTATCGTGTTACAAAAGAATTCGTTGAGATTCGATGCGTAATTTTTGTGTCAATCTTCCTTCTTCCTTGTGTTAGAAACGATTGAATTTTCCCGCAATATAAGGGGGAAACTTACAGTGCTGTCCTGATAAATACTATTTTCTTTGAACAATTTATGGCAAGTGTTTCCGGTGAAGTTTTCCTGCCTCGACTGGAAGAGATTTTTCTCCCTGAAGCATCAAACTGTCTTATGTGGGAATGGTTGAGCAACTATTGCCGACAGCTCCAAGGAGTCGAAGACGGACTTGAATGATAATCGAAGGTAGTATTTCCATTTTTTTTTCTTACTGACCATTGTTATTAGTCGTAGGGTAATTTCGGGAGAGATGCCGAGTAGAGGTAAGATTTCGCACACTCTGTATCTCGTATGTGGGGTCACCTTTGTGCGGTAATGGTATATTGTGAGTTTGTCTTTCGAGGAGTTACAGCACTGGATATATAAAATAATCCTTATTATTGGCTCACGAAGGTTTTATTAATGAGCATATGCGGCCAGTTGCTGATGTTCTAGAGCGAATCAGTCATGACAATGGAACTAGGCTTAGATATAAACCTGCTGTCAGGAGTCTAAGGTTATATCCGAGAGTTTCATTTTAAGCTCATAACTTCTATAACGTATAATCATCTTTTTGTATCACTTGTTTCCTTTCTGTCAGCCATCAACTGAACGAAAATAACCATTCTGCCACGCTCCAATTTATTATACTTAAATACTAAAACTAGGAAATAAAGCACAGATGCATACTAATGCTGATTTTATTTTTGGATCGCGGTCGCTCTAGGTTCGCTCTGAACTGTCATTTTAATATGGCTTTTGTAAATATTAGAGCGAACCTAGAGCGACTCGGATCTAAAACCGAAGTCAGTATTAGTTTGGAGGAGAGCGAGTAAAGGCGCTTTAACCTAGGCGTAATGAGCCAGGGCAAAGTGTAAATACCTCTGTCCCATCCCAAAGGACCAAAGGAGTGACATTAACCTTCTTAGCAAAGTCACTCCCAACGTTTTATCCTAACCCCCTATAAACTGAAACGGTCGGTACGGTTGTCCTCGTTTCTTCCTCATTCATGTTTCAGTACGATTCGTTGGTTGAATTGTTCATTAAATGAATAATTCAATTGCCGTATAATATTGAAACGTCTTCAAACCCAACTCTGCACAGTAGGCCTGGCCGTTTTAATATTTGCGACATATTGTAAAATGCTTCAAATAATAATGTTGACAAGAAAAACGCTTTTAATCCACCTAGCAGTGTGATGATACATTTCTTATAACTCTTATCACTTTCTTCGGGTATTATATCCATTGAGAAAATTTAGAACTTGATGCTTCGCGATGTTTTTGATAACACATACTACATGGGATAGTGGCAATACTACTACATGGGATATCAGTGCAAGAAATATCAAAGTTTAAAGCAATTTAATGGAAAAGCGGAAAAATGGTCCCTAAAATAGAAATACAAACGAATTATTGCTAATGCTCCGTTAATAACATATCTGAATTCACTGAATACTCTCAATAGCGTTTACTCAAATTCCCAACGCGGCTGAAAACTAAACACAGAAATTTCAGCTCTTGATATCTCGCTACCTCTGAAGTGCATGCGTGCATAGTTCAAACTTTACTTCGATATCGAATTTTTCTAAGAATGACTTCCCAGTAGTATCTTTAATCTGAATTATTATCCACAATCCTAATGCCAAAGAACAAATAAAAACTATCGAAACCCGTTAGGAAACATCATCACTGGAATTTTCATTTTCACGAAACTTTTCGATAACCTTCCGTCACTTCTATTAAAAATTTTCAAAATTTTTATAATTTTCATAATCTTATTAGCAACAGTTGTATAAGAAGCTTTTGTAATATTGTGTAGTAAAAGCTGAAAATTCATGAATTTTCTCTATCTGCAGCATATAAAGCCTTAAGTATACCAATTAATTTAGGATACCGTTTTAACATAAACCATCGCATGAATGGGAATAGGTTCGCCGAATTTTGGAAGAAGTCGATAAAATAACCCCTTGAAAACTACCTAAAAATTAGTGTAGTTCGATGTAATCGAAAGAAAATGGGATGTACGTATTTCTGTGAATAATAAATACAGTAAAGACCCGTTCTTATCATCTCCACGGTGTATTTTAGGCTGACAAAATGGGGACATTGACTAAATCGCGATATTTTTTTCTTCATAATAAACTGAAGCTGTTAAAACATTCTTCCCTTCCCTTGATGTAGTCTAATAACTATTTCTGATTATTTTATATAGTCTTCTAGCGCAAAAATTTAAAAAGATTGATTTTTTTATTTTTGCATATTTAAGATAAAGAAAACATGGTCAAGAAAGGGTTAACTCAAATTCAGCCTTGTTTGTCTGCTAGAACCCATCAAACATGTTTTCGTACGAGGCTGATAAAATTGGGGGCTGATCAAATCGGATCTTCAATGTATTATAATGGATAGGCAGTATTCGAAAAAGTTTCTTGTGGACGAGTGTAGAACGACTTTGTTCCTACTTACTTGAAGTCAGCGGCCTAGTCAGAAATTCGGTTTGGTGAAAATCTAACTTACTGTCCAAATGGCATAATTACGAAACCACCATCTTTGAAGTTTTAATATTATGGAAAATAAGTTTTTAAAAAAATTGTAAGAGTTCCTGTCTTTAGCGAATTTGTTGAGACGTTTATTTAAAACAACTTTATTGTAGACATGAATACTACGTATATGGAGTATATCGAGTTATAAAATGATATTTACGAAGTGTTACTAAATCTAGTTTTTTCTAAAATAACTTTCTATTGTGAGCTTCACAAACTCAAGCAACAACACTCGAGTACCCGAACCACGACTGACACTTTTCGACGGGATTACTGGCCGTCGCATGCGCGCACTTAACTCGGTTTAGTAACGGGAAACTATCCCGAAAAATTTACTATTTACGGGCGTCTGCTATACGCCGTGGTACGTCACTTTCTAAAATCTCGATGGCAGCCTTCCTCACGACACGACAAAACAAACACCAACACCAAAAAAACCGTACCGCCGCATAGCTGTCATCGCTATATGTAGCTTAACCAGCACACTTATTTCTGCAAGAGGAGAGCGGTGGCCCAACTAAACCCTATGTTACGTATATACAAATGTTTAACAAAAATTACTACACCTACCAGATCTAACAAAATCGTTCACAAACAAAAATATAAACAAAATTTAACGTAAAAAGCGAACGATCATATGAAACAGTGGTGAGCATAAATTACGTAAACAATACACTCTACGGAGAGAGTACGCACAAATAGGTATATTTCCACCAAGTGTTAAATTGTTACCCTAACGGGTTACAAGCTGTATAATGTATCATTTGGATATTTGTAATCTTGGATTATAAAATCACATCAAACACCAATTTGTGTTATCTACTGACTACCTCCATTCAATTGACACTAACTATTGATAATAGTTTTCACTGTTTTGTGAGATCAGAAAGCCGCCATCATGGATTTCAAAACGACGACAATCATCAGATTCCGTTGTCAACTGATCGCCCCCTTTCACCTGGCATCCACAATGTCGCCGTCACTTTAAACAATAATTTATTACTTTATAGTAAGTTATACCTAAAGTAAAATGGAATTCGAAACGGGGTGCAATGGAAAACGCTTCATATCCGCGAAATTTCTAAATAATTAAATTTGTTCTTTGAACAATGTTCCGTTGTTTAAGCAGTGCTAAGACTTTGTAGAAGCCGCCAAGGATTTTACGCCGATTTATTAATTAAAGCTTTTTTGTGCGATTTTGAAAGCCATATAAAACAGCTGTGCATTAATATTCTAGTAGAATTATAGTACAATTCAATATCAATTTCATGAAAAATGTGCATTAATCCACATCTTTACCCATCGTAGAAGCAATTTCAAATGTATTCTGCTTTGAAATTTGAGCAAATTAAGAGATATCAGCAAAACAAAAGTTTGTTTACAAATCTCATTAGCCCCATTCAAAAGTTAATATGGAATTGTCGTAAGGTGAAAATTAGGCCGCTTCTAGCACTGCTAGAAAAGCGTCAATTTTAAGCATAATAAGCTTATTGTGTTTCTGGACCAGGGATGCCAAGTGTTTTTCCAAGAAGTCTGTAATAATTTTCGAAAAAGTCTGGAATTGTCTGTATAGCTCAATTTTTTTGAAAAAGCTTGAAGATTGAATTTGAGGCTGTGAGCTTTCAGCATCTTGGATTGCTGAAATTTCCAGCTGATGAAAATTCAACAAAATTTATTCACTTTTAGCGAAAAAATCTTTGCTATTTTGTGTTTCCAGCTATTCTAAAAAGTTTTGGTTTAAAAATCGTAGCTCGAAAAGTTGTTAAAAAAAATCGACGATGAATTCTTCTATCTCATTTTGTTAATTTTCAAATTTTTTGGATAAATCTGGACAAATTTTCTGAAATCTGGATCAGACAGACATAAATCTGTATGTCTGGACGACGCTTTAAATCCTGGAAACCACTGTTCTGGACCATGTGGTGGTTCCGGTTGGAGTTATAATGAAAAACAGTTAAATACCTTGTTTTTGCTTATGTTTTCCAAAAATTGTTTGGGGCATTATCATAAGAAAAACTTTTTTTTATCCACCCTTCTTTACAACTTTAAAGAATACCGTAATCGCATTTAGTCAAGATTCGTAATAACACTAGTGCCAAAAGATTTGAAATGTGTATCTCATTAAATAAGATTGCTAGCTTGCGCCATAAATCTTTATCGAACTAATTTGTGTTACTATTTTTTCTACGTCAAGCATGATTGTGTATTTCTTACGAGTAAGTCTATGACAAGGTAATTAACGAGAAAGTTACCGAGCAGAGTATGATCCTGCGTAATATAGCTATACAGGAGAAAAAAAAACTTCAATGTAATTATGAATGCGGAAAAGCATTCTTCCACTAGAAACTCCAGAAACAAAAAAAAAATAGCATAGCACCAACAACACCTATTCCAGAGAAGCCAACCGGGATGCTTTTAGCACGGTAAACACTAAATTTGCATAAAATTTAACTTTTTCAAGAGCCTAATTAAGATACATTAAAGTTGATTCCTTTCCCGAAGAGAGCATCTTCAGCGTTCCACCTCATTCTTATGTGCACTGTCGTAAGCAAGTGATGCATTTAGTGACGGGGTGTGGCAAGGTTGGTCGACGCCCGGTTCTAGGGTAGTTTGATCAACATCTTTACGGAAATTTCCTTAGACTTGCATCGTTTCACTCTTTAGCTGCCGTGGTTTAGTTTCTCTACTAGTTTTATTCATGTGTAGTAAATTGTTGTTGATGAGCGTTCAGACTACCTGATTGGAATACGTTTAAATTTTGAGCAGGATATTTGTCATAATCATGGTGAGCCACAAAGCCACCGAGCGTTGCGACCATATCTTTTATGTTCTGATGGTTGCATAACAGAATCTCACCCCCACAGATACTGACTATATATTTGACATAGGAAATCATTTCCCACCCACCCAGGTGAATGTACTCTGGCCATTAACACACAATCTGATTTTATCACATCGATAAAGCATAAATATTCATGCTCGTCACCGGTTATACTCCGCTTCCTGGGTTTCCGAGTCATCCCAGTTTCATGACGGGGGGCGATAGCGACAAGCGCCGGGAAGAGTACGCCACACACGGAACAACATTACACAACTGGGTGCATGTTAGCGAGCAGCGCGCTCGAAAAACCATACCAAATACATTTAAATTACCATAACAATAATATTATACGGATAATTTAATTCACTTGACATTTCCATGCACTGCACAGCTACCGCAAGGGACGGTTGCAACCCCGCCGTCGCTGCTGCTGGAGGGCAGAGAGCTGATTCCACATCCGAATGCGGAAGCGGAAAGTGAACAAAAAATAATTACTACAATCGAAATCACGCGCTGTCATACAGAAAGGTCTGCGTCGGAGGGCATGGGTTGTGCTACTTTGTCGGCGTGCATAAGACCACCCACTCACTCATTCTGCCATTGATGAATAGCTGCTGATGGCAGTGCGATAGCGCGACGGATGAGGAAAGTCCGGAAAGTCGCCTTCTCCAATGCAATGGCATCATCACCAATTTGGTTCGCAGATGACACTACATCTACGCAGGACATGCTTTTCCTGTTCGCATGTTGAGGAGATACTATTCCCGCTCCGTTGGACCGGGGTCCCGATGGCGTGCTCTGTTTGTTCAACGAGTTCAAGTGGAAGATTTTCCGCCAATACAGGGCTACATACCTACTTGCAAGCTGTTGCAACCGGTACTGCATTATGTGTCGCTTGGTGCCTCCTCTCGGTGCGACTCATTGAGTATGTATGAGAGAGAGCTGCGAAACGAAGGAGTGCTTTACAAGGCACTGTCTAACCATTTGATGCCCTTGGGTTTAGATTCCACTAGATTCCGTGTTCGAATAATGGGGTTGTTGTAGGATTAAGCTATAGTGAATGCTAGTTAACTCTATTGTAGAAGGTGTAAAGTTTACTGTTAAAATATGTAGCCAACATTTGAGAATAGCATTAACTTGATCTTTTTGCCTTTCTCATATAGAAAGGTTATGCAATCACTCTGAAAAACGTCAACCTAATCCCGGCCCAGAGGGCCGAGTGTCATATCCCATTCGACTCAGTTCGTCGAGATCGGAAAAAGTCTGTATGTGTGTGTGTATGTATGTGTGTGTATGTGTGTGTATGTGTGTGTATGTGTGTGTGTATGTATGTGCGTATGTGTCAAATAATGTCACTCATTTTTCTCAGAGATGGCTGAACCGATTTGCCCAAACTTAGTCTCAAATGAAAGGTGCAACCTTCCCATCGGCTGCTATTGAATTTTGGATCGATCGGAATTCTGGTTCCGGAATTACGGGTTTCAGAGTGCGGCCACACAGAAATTTCTCATAAAAACTATAGGAAAAATTAAAAATAGAATTTTCATTTTTGATGCTAAATGTATTCAAGGTGCATAAAACGTCGAGATTTGATGCAAACACGAAAAAAAATTGACGAAGATTCACATTTCTGGATTTTAACAGGGGCGTAGTTGATGGTTTACGGAGAGGGGTTACACCCCCCCTCTACTGTTCACTCCCCTCCTTTAAAAATCTCCTTAAATCAGCCCTCAGACCACCACCTCATACCCCTCCCTTTCAACCCCCTCATCTTTAAACCACCACTATATTACAAAGCATACCAATTTAAGCTGGGGAGTCGTTCGTTCATGGGACTTTCGCCCTCCTCACATACCCATCCCCGCATGACAAAATGAGTTAGCAAGCAGATAACATTGATCTAATGCTGATTAGGCTAATGGAGTATGATATTTTTTTGTTTCAAGTGTTTCACCGTCGACACGTAGCTCATCAAGTTCGTGGCTGGCATGCCATTGTGTATAAGTGTAAAGTGTACTAAGAATGTAATGGATATTTCCACAATTATGTTGAACATAAAAAGCCTCCGTGCCATAGTTTAGAGAAATGAGAAAGGCACAATTGCACCGCTAGGTGGATTAAAACAGGTTTTTCTCGGGTCCCAACACGTTAAATTTTAGTCAATAGAGAAGGCGTCATCTATAGAATGATGTTTGAAATGTGTATGTGCTTCGTGTTTTATTATAATGCAACATAATTTAGTAATCTACCCCTTGCACAAGTTTTAGCAATTAAGTTCTTATTTGGTACCATAGCGGTTGGCGGAAATCAGATCAGTTAGATTAGGAGCCGAGTGTTTTCAGAGGTCACGCTTGAGAACTGGGAATGGTAAAATTAAGAATAAACGAGTAAAAACATTATTTATTTATTTATTTCGTCAATCGATATAGACTACAGTTTTCCTTAATTACTAATGTGTATATTTCGTGAATTTAGTATGAATGAAGCTATTTCGGCTTTTACAGAATAATCCTCTTACGCTTTAGAATTTCTTTTGTCTATAAAATATTGTTTTAGTTTCAGTTTAGACATTATAAAATCAATTGAGTCGCAATAGTGATTATAAATAGACATCATTCGATTTATGGGGCTATATTTTGCATAGTTTGTGCAAAAAGGAATTATTGAAAATATACTTCGATTTCGTAGCTGTCGTGAAGGTGTATAAAAGTTCAATTTGGATAAAATTTCAGCTGAATCGATACGATGCGAAACGATATTATTAATGAATGAGAGCATTGCAAATTCGCGACGCTCCTTTAATGTTTGAATATTGATAAGCAAGCAGCGTGCTTCATAAGATGGCAGAGGGACTGCTGTCCATCCTAATTTACGAAGGGCAAATAATAAAAACTGTTTTTGTACCGATTCTATTCGTTCTTTATGTCTGCTTGAAAAAGGGCACCAAATAATACTGCAATATTCCAATATCGACCTAACATATGCAATATATAATGTTTTTATTGTAAAAGGATCTTCAAAATGATAGCTAAAGCGTTTTATAAAACTGAGCATGTTGTTAGCTTTGTGTATAATTGTGTTCTAATGATCAATAAAACTTAACTTAGAATCTAATATAACTCTTAAATCCCTAATTCTTTCACATTTTACAGTCTGATTTCCTAAGGTAATCTCAACATTCGGTGTTTGTCATTTTCGACTAAAGGTTATTGAATAACATTTTTTCACGTTCAGTTGTAAGAGGCTTTTTTGACACCACATGTGGAAAGTTTGTATTTATTTTTTTTTTAATTTTTTCCTTTCTCATATAGAAAGGTTCTGCAATCACTCTGAAAAACGTCAACCTAATCCCGGCCCGGAGAGCCGAGTGTCATATCCCATTCGACTCAGTTCGTCGAGATCGGAAAAAGTCTGTATGTGTGTGTATGTGTGTGTGTATGTATGTGCGTATGTATCAAATAATGTCACTCATTTTTCTCAGAGATGGCTGGACCGATTTGCCCAAACTTGATCTCAAATGAAAGGTGCAACCTTCCCATCGGCTGCTATTGAATTTTGGATCGATCGGAATTCTGGTTCCGGAATTACGGGTTTCAGAGTGCGGCCACACAGAAATTTCTCAGATAAACTATAGGAAAAATTAAAAATAGAATTTTTATTTTTGATGCTAAATGTGTTCAAGGTACATGAAACGTCGAGATTTGATGCAAACTCGAAAAAAAAATTGACGACAATTCACTTTTTTGAATTTTGGCACATTTTTGCCTTTCTCATATAGAAAGGTTATGCAATCACTCTGAAAAACGTCAACCTAATCCCGGCCAATTTTTTTTTTCGACTCGCATAAGGTTTCTGGATTTTAACAGGGGCGTAGTTGATGGTTTACGGAGAGGGGTTACACCCCCCCTCTACTGTTCATTTCCCTCTTTAAAAATCTCCTTAAATCACCCCTCAGACCACCACCCCATCCAGCCCTCATACCCCTCCCTTTCAACCCCCTCATCTTTAAACCACCACTATATCACAAAGTATACCAATTTAAGCTGGGGAGTCGTTCGTTCATGGGATTTTCGCCTTCCTCACATACCCATTGCCGCATGACAAAATGAGTTAGCAAGCAGATAACATTGATCTAATGCTGATTAGGCTAATGGAGTATGATATTTTTTTGTTTCAAGTGTTTCACCGTCGACACGTAGCTCATCAAGTTCGTGGCTGGCATGCCATTGTGTATAAGTGCAGTGTACTAAGAATGTAATGGATATTTCCACAATTATGTTGAACATAAAAAGCCTCCGTGCCATAGTTTAGAGAAATGAGAAAGGCACAATTGCACCGCTAGGTGGATTAAAACAGGTTTTTTTTATTTTGATTATAGGCGAATGAACTTAAGATCATTCGCCTCTTCAGGATAGAAAAATCTCTTATGAAAAATTTCTAGCCCTATGTGCGGGGTCAGGACTCGAACCTAGGTGCGCTGCGTACAAGGCAATCGATTTACCAACTACGCTACGCCCACCCCCGTATTTCGTTTTGAAATATATTAATATCCTCGGCATTTCTTATCTCCAAATAAAGTTTCATATCGTCCGCATAAATTAGTATTTTCAGTTTTTTGAGAATGAAGGAGATATCGTTCACGTATAAAATAAACAATAGAGGGCCTAAATGAGAGCCTTGTGGAACTCCCGAGGTGACTTTAATTGGATTAGATTGCTTTCCTATAAATTTAATTATTTGCTGACGTGCGGAGAGATATGATTCTAACCATGTAAGTAGCCCAGGTTCAATGCCGATCTTTGTCAATTTATAAAGTAACATTGGGATGTCAATGCGATCAAATGCTTTACTAAAGTCTGTATAAAGTGCCTCCACGTAGTTTCCACTGCAATCAGTGAATAGTTAATGAATTCTAGTAAGTTTGTTGAGGTCGAATGACCTTTGAAGAAGCCATGCTGGAGGTTGGAAATTCTGTTTTTTTTGTTACCGGCGTAAGGAAAGTGGATTCTAGTTGTCGACAAATAGGATAGAGAATTGCCTCATATTTAGCTGCAGAAAGCCATGGAAATGAATATATCTTTACACATGGGCATAGTGGGCTGGAGCCAGGGACCCCACGATTTCGGAGGCCCGCGATTTTGGGAGCCCGCACTAAGGGTTGATTTAAGGGGTTGTATACAAAGTTGTGGCGAAAAAGTGAGCTAAGCTCGTGATTTTTTTAAAGTGTTTTATGCAAACTTTATTTGAAAATGTGAATGACAGTTCGTTGGTGACACTATCGAAGATAAAAAAACAAGTTGATTTAAAAAAAATATTCAAGGTGGCCCATCCCCGAAGCGTGTTTTTTTGGAAAAGGTTTGCAGTGAACGTTCTCCAAGCCGAACGGCCCAACTGAAATCCAAAAACTTAAAAGATTAATGAAGAAAAAAGAATTTATTGTGGTGTACTTGAACGGATCGGTTTCCCAATAAAAAAATTCTTACAAAAAAAACATGTTGACCGAAAAATTGAGTTTTGTTGTGTTCAAAATTTTCAACTAAAAATCATTGCAAAGAATCGAATTTTTTTGATGAAAAAGGAACCATTCCACAGTGTTTTAACCCTCTAGTTCCCAAGGTGCGGAAAACTCGCTCACCGCCATGAGCGTACATGAATTTCCACTATGCTATATTTCACCCTAAGGAGGAAAATTTGGTAAAAACCAAAATTTCTCACTAGGGTGAAAATTTGTTGGTAAAAACCAGTCTTTGTACAGGAGGGCACAAATCCTTATTTCATACTATGTTGCGTTTCGGCTTCGCCTCATCAGAAACCGACACTAACACATTGTCGGAATAGATTAGCGCCGGCTTGACGCAAATCCCTTAAAACTAAAACACACTATGTGTTTCAATCATGGGGTACATGAATTTGTTTACTTATACATCTTACGCTCTCGTTAAAAAGATACAGACCCACACAACTCGTTCCGCATCACACCGCATGCGATTACGAAGAGAGAGAGAGAGAGAGAATCGGAAATCGCAAATTTTTTTAACGCGTTCCGCATTGCCGATGCAGTGAGGTAATGAGTGCCATCGAACATATTCGGCAGCGAACATGTTCGTTCGGAAAAATGATCCAAATCTTCGTGCGCAATCCTGAAACTAAACGATTGAAATATATGGCTGGCCTGAAAATATCGGTAGGAGTCAGTGTCCGCCTGGACACCGCACGGAGTGGCAGTTTCTGATGTGTAGGTTCAACTCGCAGTCATTTCCTTGCTGCGTGTTAATTTTATCATGCGCATGTTATCGCTCGAGTTGAACTCTACCATTGTATGTACAAATGCCGTACTTGCGATGTAGACAAGATGTGTGGTAATGTACATTGGTTTAGATTTATTTGGATTTAGTTTAATTTTCAATGTTCAGGCGCGTTCGGCTCCTTCCATGCGCTACATTCGAGAGGAAACTTAGATTTGTCTTCTTTTCTATGCCAATAAATAATCTCGAAAGTTGTGCGTTTTATAGCGTATCATTGCGCGAATATAGCTCACTACTTCCGGTGATATGCATTTGCATAGAATTGACAAAATATCGATCGTCGCTGATCAATTTTCTTGTTTTTAACTGTAATGATAATATCTTTTGCTTCAATCATATGATTATCCACGTTTAGGTGGTTTTGGCTTGAGACGAAGCTGGCCCAGGTTATAACTCAAATTGATGTCAAAATAAATTAAGTGATAACAGTTTCGGTTGAAACCTGACTCAGTTTCGAGATCAAACAAAAACGCATTCGTGCTAGGGCATACGAGTCCGGCGCATGAAGTTCATACCTTTTTGTGTGCATGAAATTAGGTGTGAACAAACAGATAGAAAGGGAATCATATGTATCAACTAATAACAATATAATAAAATACAATAGATAAATCGAAATTTTAAAAACAGTTTACCAAGCGAAATTTTCCTTGAAATGCTGTTAAGTTTATTAAGTTTCTTGGAACTAATAATTGGAATGTGGATTGCGTGATATTTAGTAACAAGGATCACCGTTCTGGCGGAGTAACTATTGGTGTTTGTTTCAGGCAAGATTTGTTCACAAAAATAGATAAGGCTAGTAACTAGGACTATAACCATTCATGTATGCGCTTACAGTTGTATTATCTATAGCATTGCAGTTATTGATATTAGTCTGAAAGGATTCCGCTGGAGCAGTGCTGCCAGGGACATTTTCAGTTAGCAGTAAAAATGATATTTGTATAGATATTTTCGTTATATTGCATTATTATTGAAAATTGATAAAAACACATAAATGTAAACAATC
The DNA here is from genome assembly GCF_030247195.1 of Topomyia yanbarensis. NCBI lineage: Eukaryota > Metazoa > Arthropoda > Insecta > Diptera > Culicidae > Topomyia > Topomyia yanbarensis. The sequence continues at coordinate 113,601,470 of NC_080671.1, forward strand.
TTTGTCTATCTTTCCTGTGCTATGGGCTATTTAACAATTGGGCAGGTCATAGCACTCTGATAGAAGCATCACTCTTGATAATCAGAGGTTTTTAGTGTTTCTTGATACAAACAAACCAAAAAAAAAGTTTAGCATAAAAGGTTTCGAGTGATCGGTGTGAATGAATTTGTTTATAGACGTCATTCAAAAACCGGGGATGGAAAACGTGTGCAACTTTCGTAGCCATATATTTTTCCAATCATGATAACTGGCCAACAACATTTCGATTCGCCTCAAATTGTTTAAAATCACAGTATTTCCAAATCGATTGGAATTTCTGAATCGGACAAGATCAGTTGAGTTCCCGCATAAATAAAGCTTTATCTGGAATCCTCCATATTATACAAAAATCATAAGTGCTATAGTAACCACATACGTTAAGGTCTATTTATGATATTACGATAAATGCGTTTTCCTGTAAAATTATATGAAAATATAGAATGAAGATACGAGTTATTGTTACAATATAGGGAATGTTTATAATGTAATATTTTAAGTTAGAAAAGAATTCCGCAGGATTATTAAAAAATATATCTAAACGATTTGAATTGAAGTCACAATTATGCTAGTCGTTTTCATATGGTTCTGTAAGGTTTGCTTTAAAGAAAAACGTGTATCGTTACAATTTCCTCACAAGATTACCATAATGTTCACCTTAAGTCGAATCGTTTGGTTACAGTTTACAGTAATCCTTTATATTGAATTGAATGTGTTGTTAACATGAAATAACAAATCTTTGTTTATTGCACATATTTATTGGGAAAAATTAATAATTTATCCATGAATAAAGTGCTTTATTACTTTATTATTATTTCTTACCAAGCGGAAATCAGATTATTTAGGTTGGATAAAAGAAATTCCAAATTTAATTTTTGGCATACAGGTTTCGTTTTTGGACAAAATCTAAAGCTTCATGCCTTTCTGTAAAAGGTGAAATGAATCCACAAGGCTGTCAATAATGTTTTACTCAGCGAAGGTCGATTAGATTAATTCACATTTCATCTACAGCAACAATTTGTTTATAATCACATTCAGCAAAATGGTAAAACTAATCATAATCAAATTTCGTATATGGCAAAATATATCACATCGTAACACTGCCGTTTAAGAAGTTCTGTTAGTAGAAAGGAGCTTCACGAATTTAGGATGGACTTCTAAAGAAGAGCTAACACCATGTATTGCAGTTCTAGCAACTCAAGAATTTCAAATCCTCCTCTAATACCCGAGCTTATACCTTTTTCTTAAGTGGATCAATCTAAATGTATTACATTTTTCGTATACTTCACGAGTCTTTTTAACGACGTAAGTACACAGCTGCCGGAAGTTGCTACACCTGTCAAGACGAGGAGAGACGGTCAATTCTAATAACGGATGCATATCCAGATTCTCGATTTGCCTAACCAACCAGATTAAATGGTTTATATATTATATATGAATGTATTGTATCAAACACACGGCTCACCATCACCGAAAGGCTCGCAAACCTCCTCTTAAACCAATTCAAGGAAAATTAAGGGAAAATTTGAATTGATGTTCCAACCATATACGGTATGCTCCGTAATTATTCAGCTCTTACAATCATGATGGTCATTTGTAATCATCAACCGTTTATTAGTATATGACATGTCGATTTACCTTCTTCCTAAAGTCGATTGTGGCTAGATTATTATGAAGACCAAAATACGTTCCACAAGTTTTCAGAAATAGCTCAATTGGTAAAAGCGGCAGTACCACCACCATAAGATGTCAACAACCGAACATGGAGGACGGCATGCAATCAAATCACAGATTACCATAAATCGATAGAATAAAAAACGTTATTCGAACTGATGAGAGGGGAGGGGGAAGAGGCTCTCTTGAGTGAATCAGAAAAAAAAACATTTATAAAGTTCTTTTTACATCTGCCGCATTTGATAGTGTCGATAAAGTAGTTTATTATACACACTCATCACATTTTGCCCATGGCATAATGTCACTCGAAAACTATAACTGTACTATTCGAGAAATGGTTATCTGTGGTCACAATACACCAAATGATTGAAACTATTTGTGGTATGGTACCATGTTTGTTTTGTGTCACGATTAGTCATATTGTAAAAAAAATCCAATAACAATGTAGTACCGCAAAAATGGATTATAAGATCACCATTCCCCTTATAATATGCCCTAAAATTTGTTCGAGGAAATCGGCATTTTGGAATGGTAACGTTACTTAACGACCTATTCGGTAAATGGTACAAGTGGCGCTGACCATAAATGGAATAGTCAATATGATTGCCGGTAGCGTTGGTTTATCGTTTCGTTAATGATAAGAGGAAACTTCAGGGAATGGTTTTTTAGGGTTCAAATACCATTGCGGTTATCTTACAGGAATGGTCACCAAATATGCGGGTTTGAATCTAATATTAATAGTAGACCCCATGTTATATAATACTTTCAGAGAAAATTGGTTAAATCTCACGGTATAAAGATACTTTCCTAAAATTCAAATTTGGAAAATGTTACATGGTTAATTTTACGAAGATGCGAATTTTAATCCAGGTCGCAATTCAATGATTGTGAGTATTGTGTGAATTATATTAGAATTTAAACTAAACTGTTCTCATTAGGGTCAGACCCAAAAAAATGTAAAAAGCCTTCAGACAGCACAGAAAAGCTGTTAGGAAAACTTGGAGTCTTGATAACTGGGGCACTTACGACACAGAACTGCGTAGAACTGAAGAACTTATAAATACTATCAATTTGGACAGTCTTCGGTTATATTTTCCAAGCAACTGGATTTTTGCAAAGATTCTAGGGGAATTCTATTGTGCTTCGGAAAGTAAACATTGAGTAGTAGCTTATTACTGAAAGAGAAGCACATACCACAGAGAACAGACGTCCATCTTTAGCGTTCAACTTGTGTAAAAATCACTAACGTTGTCGAAGCTAATTGGGATATCTCCACCCGGTGCGTTACAGTCGTCATGTTTTTAGTGACTGAGTTCGATAGATTGAAAATCGAATTGTAATGCCTGAAGATATTTAGGTTTGAAGGTTAGGTTTTTGTTGTAAAAATCACTTTCAACTGTCCAAACAAAAGGTTCTTTTGAAAATTTTCTCCAGAAATAGTCTTATTATTCAGTGTAGCGCATTCCTCTGTATTTGACTCCTAAAGTGCACAGACTCTGAGTCTTACTATAAAAATTGATTCCGTCAGACACTAGTTACACTGTTACCAGTTATATTATACATAAATAATACATTTCTATGCATTGTAATCAATAAATATAACACGTATAGCATAGAATATAGTTAACCCTTAAATGCATAACGCTGTTTTAAAACAATATTACGCAAAACATCTCAAAAATTATCACAGTAATGCATTGAAACTAGGAAACAATTTACACAAAATTTAAAAAAAATTATTTGCACCTTTGAGGGTAATTGACTTGGTTTGGAAATAATGTAAAATGTGATATCAATTGATACAAAAAATATCTATTGCACATTTTTAAAAGACATATTATGTACAACAATAATGTTGCCAAAAACGGAACCCATTTGTTGCCAAAATCTGAGTGTACCGAAAAGGGAGCATGCAAAAATCGGAATGTGCCAAAAACGGAATCTTACTGAACTATCATTGAACAGCCTCCAAGAAACATAAAAAACACATATCGTCAATACTTCCTCCATTCCATTACACGTTGAAAAACCTTGTCAATACGCTCCAGTATTGACAAAACAACTGAACGTGTAAGGACCGCTAATATGGAACACGAACAAGATCAAACATTCTTTACTAGTATATATGATGATAGACAGCAGAAAAAACAAAAAGCACCACAAAAAGCATAAGCAATCAAAACATCGGGAAAACAATATTTAGAACAGATGGATAAATCGTCGTACCCGGAACATCCGGTTCCAAATCCATTCTTGACCGCTCATCATTCCGAATTAGATCCACATGACATCATTGCGAACAGCCTAGTGAAAGAAACCGATTCCACGCACCCCGGCTTGGCCACAAAGTTAACTTACTGTAATATCATACTACAAATTATGCAAAACATCAAACTGTCTTGAAAACAAAAACTCCAAAGTCTGTTAATGATTAGCGGCTCTTAAGCGTTCAATAATCCATTGTGGTATAACAAAGTTGGATTGATGATGTGCATCAAAAATATTGAACGCGTAAAGTCCGCTATTCATTTATACCTATGTGGAATATGAATGATATACAAAGGGACAATCTGCTCGCTTAGCAAATTACAAACACGCACATGCACTCGACTGTCACTACACCACTCCATCGATACAAAACACCGCGGCAGCGTCAATGCAAACAATCACAAGCACCGCTCCCGCTCGCATGCGGTGGGAATTGAATCGATTTTCGATTTAGGCGAACATAGTTCGCGATCCAAATTTTTAAGGAAGAATCGCATTGCCGATCATCATTGTTCGGATACAATTCCGAACATGTATCGGAAAGAACCTAAATCGCAGCGATCCACGGTGAGCGTAAGAGAGAAAAAATACGAACATGTGAGATACCATATTCACTTGGCTTTGGCCGATCGGGCGCTCAACAAATGCACACTAGAGTGACAGGAAAAAAATGACCAATATCGGCCCACCCCTGAGTCGATTCCTAGTCCCACCAGGAGTATTTGCACCAAATTTGAAGCAAATCGGACAAGTCTAACTACCGGACCAACGTGCCTGAAGTTTGTATGGGATTTTTCAACAATTTACATGGAGAAAACCCACTAGCGCGCATTTTCGCCGCTAGGTGGCACTGTATGCATCGCATTATCACTGTAAGTGAAAACAAGAAAGATAATTTAATTGTCTACAACTTTGTCGAAGACTGCTAGTAAATCCGGCGTTGCTAAAAGAAGTTATTAAACTTTTAACGAAGTGATGTCTGAGTCAGTTTTGCACGGGGCCTAACAGTGCATGGTTGTGTATCAGTACTCGATTCACACGAACTAAACATTTTTGTGAAATAATCGTTAGGTTTAGCTCAATGGTATGTTCAGAAGAATTATAGTAAATAATACGAGCTATTCATTGATTAGAAAATTTTAGTTCTACATGTTACCGCATAGAGGGCGCCAACACTAACTTTTCAACGAAGAGAGATAGAAACTTGGTGTCTTCTACAAAGTTGTAGAACAGGCATTTTTGAGTATTTCTTCCGAACATATTGATGCTCTATCTCTCTTCTATGAAAAGTTAGCTGTGGCGCCCTCTATGCGGTCACAGGTGGAACTAAAATTTTCTAACCAAAACATAACTCGTATTATTTACTACAATTCTTGTAAGCATACTATTCAGCTAAATCTAACCCTTACTTTTTTTTTTTTTTATTTTTTTTTTATTTTATTTTTTTTTTTTTATTTTTTTATTTTTTTTTTTTTTTATTTTTTTATTTTTTATTTTTTTTTTTTTACGTTTTAACGACATTCAATTAGCTAGAGATTACTGGGTAGGGAAAGTTATGAAACTTAGAGCCATAGTACTCAAGTGAGAGCAAGGATGTGAAGTAAACAGATCGGAAAACTAGAAGTGGCAGGGTCATTAGAACAGGCTTAATATCGTGCGGGCTTAATTTTTGCCTTCTGATAATGAGGGTCGAGCTTAGGCAGAATAACTACGAATCACCCGAGTTTACTATCATGTGTCCTTGATAAAGGTAGACGTATCTATCTTTACCGTGACAACCGGCTTCCCTTACTTCACAAAAATGTATAGTTCGCGGGACTCGAGTACCGATACACAACCATGCACTGCTAGGCCCCATGCAAAACTGACTCAGACATCACTTCGTTAAAAGCTTAATAACTTCTTTTAACAAAGCCGGATTTACCAGCAGTCTTCGACAAAGTTGGAGACAATTAAATTATCTTTCTTATTTTTACTTACAGTGATAATACGATGCATACAGTGCCACCTAGCGATGAAAATACGAACTAGTGAATTTTCTCCATATAAATTGTTAAAAGTCCCATACAAACTTCAGGCACGTTGGTCCGGTAGTTAGACTTGTCCGATTTGCTTCAAATTTGGTGCAAGTACTCCTGGTGGGACTGGGAATTGACTCAGGGGTGGGCCGATTGAGTTTTCAAAAATTCATCATTTTTCTGGGCAGTCTAATGCACACTCATAAACAAGAAAAACAGAATAAAGCATCGGAGGTAGGTGAGTGCGCATGAACCTTGAGTGAGCGTAAAACGATGCGATTCTTCCTATCCTTGCTAGTGCCCAAATTTTTTTTTGGCTTGAAAAAATTTTTATAGGTCGGATTCGTGATGAGAAAAACGAAAATGATATTGATAATTCTTGTAAGTAATGGATTTTTCATTAAAGCCTTTAAATAAGTAGGCCGCCTAGAGGCGGCGTTGGGCACCTGGGCGAATAAAAAACAAAAACTTTTTTTCTTTTAGTTACTTTAACTTAAGCGAATACAGATGGTTGCTTATATTTTAGACTCCATCAGAACACAAATTATCTAAACTGGAAGGACTATTTCTCTAGTTCTTCGATTGTTTAATTATTGACTTCGAATTTATAGTAGGGGAGTCCAGGGTCTGCTGGCGATGGTTTGATGTTTTATGTTTTATGTTATGATGTTGTTTGCTCCTTAACTAATTATTTAAGGTGGAAGTTACCCTAAAAATATCGTCAAATTTGGAATATCTTTTTAAATTCAACAGATAGGAGGTAACTATGTTCAGAAAAAATATGTGTTTCGATACTACAAACAACTTTGTGGAAGATTCCAAGAAGATAGGAGAATGTCTAAAAACGTTATCATGAAAAAACTAATTTTAAGGGGTCTTCCATATAATATGTTCCATAACTCGTAAACTATTGAAGCTAGATATATAGTGTCTTCAACAATTTCTTTTGTAGTAACATTTTCTACAACATTGTCGAAGACACAAAGTCTCTATCTCAATTAGTTCGGAAAATAAATTTCGTATATCACTTTTTGGTGAATTAATCACTGAACGGTATTCTCCTGAATCATAAGAACAACAACTTCCCCGAACAAACTATACCTCTAAAGTCAACGGTTTAAACGCTATTAATTTTGAGCACGAAAACGACGTTTCAAAACACTGTGCATTCGACTACACAAGAATGTAAATACAAACAATTCAAAAAAAAAAGTTATGAAGGTCGGATGTATAGTTTTTTTAAATATCACCTTCATCGCAACGGTACTTCATTCAAAAATCTTCATTCCGAGATAATTGCGTTCAAAGTTTTATGTTAACTTCATTCGTGGAAGAACCAGCGCGCTGCAAACGGCTGTAATTTAAAATCTTGTGAATATTCAATATATTATTTATTTGATTTCTTGAGTTACAACTTTGTATATAACTCCTTAAATTCATACTATAGCTTGTATTCGAAAAAATAGATATACTTCTTAGCGCATAGCGCATAGTGGCAAAGAATTGCATTGAGGGTAGTTTATAGTGTAATATTTATATTACCAGAGTGTCCTAAAAAATTAAACGCCGTGACCAAAACATTCAAATAGCATCATGCGACATTAAACACATACCATAATAAAAATAATTTTTTTCTGGTCTAGAGAACGCTCACATGGAGGACGGAAACCCGCCCTACTTCTTCTTTCTTGAACAAGGTACTCTTAAATCTCAAACAACGTCATGTGACTATGAAGGTCAGATTACCACATTTTAGTTTAGTTAGTTTACTGCTAACTGCGGATTATATTGTGCATTGGCGTAGTAAGAAAATTTTTCCGGAGGGGGGGGGGCGCATTGTTGAAATTTTTTAGAGAGCAGAAAAAAAGTTCGAAAACTCCCTGACCAGAAAAAAATGTTCAAAAACCCACAACTCAGGGAACGGATTTGGGTAGCCAACCAACCCGCAAAACAACTACTCTTACACGAAACCTGATTTTTTCCCGAAACTACAGTATTACTTCGAGGAGAGATTTTTTAATGTGCACGGCACACACCAACCCAATAACTTTGTAGTTTGTTGTTCTTAATTCATATCGTGACAATTCCTGTATGGCAGTAGGAAAGCTAGCTGTGGGTCAAGAATCAGTGATCTTCCGCTACGAGGACAATCTGGGCGGCAAACTTCAGGTTGTCAAATTTACTGAGCCCTTGTTTCATTTAGAACCACTTTCTTGTCGAGCTCCCGACTTGTTCGCGAAATACTCGGTCTAGTCCCTGACGATGGACCTAGCCTACTCCGACGGAGAATTCCCCAACGAGAGAAGTTTTCACGAAACCGAACCAACCAGTCAGGTGCCGAGGTCAGTCCGTCGATTCCGGTGGAACAGGGCGTTCAGTTTGCTGGTGCCCCGACGACCCGAGACTCGTGGTGTCTTGTCGCGGTGTATTCAGTCTAGTCCCCGGTAGTTTTGACGCCGACCGAGAGTTCCCCGGAGAAAGAAGTTCTCCAGATAACGATTCTTCTTTGGTTTTTGCTGTTTCTCTCGGGTAAACCGGTAGGGTACTGTAGGGTGACCCAAACCTGGTGCTCTGTCGCTGTCTACTCGACTAGTCCCTGGCGGTGGATCTTGCCTATTCCGGCGTAGAGTTTCCCGGCAGTGATTGCTCGTTGTTCATCACGCCATTTTCACAGTAAGGCGGTCATGATCTGCGTCAACACTCTATTGTCTTGTCATTCTGTAGACGACATAATCTGAGTTGATATCCGGTCCTCTCGTTTCAAGCATCTCCCTGCGCGTCGCTTCGAACATTTGAAGACCACATGCTCCGGTGTCTTCCCGACGTTCTCGCACTCTGTTGCGTACCCGAACCGCTGAAGCAGCCGTGGCCCGACAAGAGCTGTGTGTGGTGGAAGCTCATCCCTCCGAGCTTTCTATTCACCAACGTCGACATGTTTGGGGTAAGGGGTGTAAGTTCACCTTCCCTTCTCCGTATTATCCCATTCCTGCTGTCACATCGCTATCGAATCGATTCTCGCCATCTTCCTCGCGTTTCTGGCGTTTCTTCGATTGTAGCACTCGATATCCCCCGACAGGGTGATGCAGATGGGGATCATCCCGGCGATAACGCATACTGCCTCCGACGATATTGTTAAGTACGCGCTCGCGACTTGTGCGGCTATCAGTCGGAACGTCAGCTTTTCGTTGTTCCGCTTGGTTTTCAGTGCCGAACCCTAGGCAGGAGCCTCATATCGCAGTATCGATGACGAAACACTAGATAGGAGACGTCTCGTGCTGTTTCCCGGCCGACCAACGTTTGGTATAATTCCCTGCTATTGCGCTCGTTGCCTTCGCCGACTTTTCGCAGGCGTAGTCGACGTGGTTGTTAAAGCTCAACCGGTCGTCGATTATCATTCCCACTTGCGTCAGTGCACGCAAGTTGGAGCTTCGATGCAATCACGTGCCCTCCGATGTCGATCTTCATCCGCTTTGCAGTTGCTGACCAACAACACCTTCGTCTTGTGGTGAGCTCTCTGCAGCGTGACCCCGTTCATGCAGTTCTCGATCGCGTCTTTTGTCTCTGACACCGACACCTCCACTTTTTCAAATGTCTCACCTATCTCCATTAGTGACACGTCGTCAGCGAAACCCACGATTTTCACTTTTCTTGGCATCCGCTGTAATGCTTCATAATTTTTATCGAAAGGCTATATTAGGGGCCGTACACAAATGAGGTAGCTTTTTTCAGCGATTTTTGACCCCACCCTCCCCACTCGTAGCATTTTATCACAAAATTCTAACCTCCCTTTGTAAATAACGTAGCATTTCTACCCCCCCCCCCCCCCTACGATGCGACCGGAAATGATAAAAATTAAATATTTTTACAATTCCTATAATTTTAGACTGCTTTTATCGACATTTTCATTTTAACAGCGAATTGCGTACAAAATAAGCCCATTTCATGACAAATATAATGTTGATGGCTTTGTTTCTGAATTATACTTATCATGGAACATGAAGAGAAGTTCTCTCAGTCCACAATCCTGCAGATGCCAATTATTCTAAGAAGCACACGTTCAACTAAATTACTAAATTTTGTTTTGTTGATTCCGAAAGCGAAGAGAAAATTTTATTCAGATAACAAAGTTCTTCTAGTTAGAAAGATTAGCTAACTGATGTAGCAAGTTAAATCCGCATTTAAAATATATAGCAATTGCTTAAACCGAAAAGCTTACCACATGAAAAACCGCATGAAAAGTAACTTGCTCGAATTTAATTTTTTTTTCTTTGGAATGGAGGAACATTCAATTGTTTTCTTTAATCAATGGGTTTTGAATCTTGTCAAAAAAATTTAAACCTAATGCTACGTCGAACGGCTTCTGACCCTACCCTCCCCTCCTCACACTTCGTCACAAATTTGGTATAAGGGAGAGTGCCAAAAAATTCAGCAATTTTTTTTGAGAATCCTGTGCATCGCGAAGTTATTTGCTTTCCATCCAGTGAATCTGTTCCAAATTTGAGTTATTTGTATGGAAAATCTTCAAATTATATCTGGTTTTACATTTTCTACACTAGCTGGCATTGTAAGTGTCCATAAGAGAGGAAAACAAAAGACCCCGTCGGGTCACCCCTGAGTCGATTTCTAATCTTACCAGGAGCGTTTGCTCCAAATTTGAGCCAAGCCGATGGTTTGTATGAAATTTTTCGTTTTAGGGAAAGTTAATAAATGGCGGCGCCGGTGGTTGAGTGGTAAGCGTGATCGCCACTCATTCCAGTTGTCCTGGGTTCAATTCAAGCCGAGGTCGTTAAAATTTTTCTGAGGTGAAAAAATCTGTGGTCACGTCTTCCTTCGGAAGTGAAGTAAAGCCGTTGGTCCCCGATCCATGAGTTGATGGATCGATATCTCGTCCAGATAGTGGAGTCACCTCTCTGGCGTAACGGTAAAGAAGAAGTAGAATCAAACTTCTATACTTACTAACAAATTTCCTCCTCCCGTGATACTTGTGGAGTGCGCAGTAGTATATACGGCCTCTAGCAAAAGCAAGTATCGGACTAACAATTCCTTCCCTTTCCTTCCGCGATCTATGTTCGGGCCTGGCCGGCCCCGGTATTGATCAATAAACACTTTAGGATTACCAGGAGTTGCACATTGAAAGATGTTTCGCTACTCCCAAGCATAATTATCTACTGATCCCCTGTGCAACTTCAGCTAGTCCAGATCGATAACGGAATAGCAGCCAGGGGTGGTCGCACAAGCTCAAGGGAAAGTTAATAAACTTTCAATGAAGTGATGTGTGAGTCAGTTTTGAACGGAGGCTTGCAGCACATGGCAGTGAATCAATTTAATAGTGGATTCCCAAGAACGTGATTTGCACGAAATAATGGTTGATTTTAGCTGAATAGTATGTTTAGAAGAGTTTCAGTACATGATATGAGCCATCTTTTAACTAGGAAATTTTAGATCTACTTTTCACCATAAAGAGGGCGCCAACGCAAACTTTTCAATGTAGATAGTAGGACAAACCAAAAGAACATTATAAGTTCTGTTCATGGAGCATACTGTAGAAATAGCAAAAGCTTCTAGGGAATCTGATAAAGATTTACCTTTTTTTATTGTTTTATTGTTTTATTGTTTTATTGTTTTATTGTTTTATTGTTTTATTGTTTTATTGTTTTATTGTTTTATTGTTTTATTGTTTTATTGTTTTATTGTTTTATTGTTTTATTGTTTTATTGTTTTATTGTTTTATTGTTTTATTGTTTTATTGTTTTATTGTTTTATTGTTTTATTGTTTTATTGTTTTATTGTTTTATTGTTTTATTGTTTTATTGTTTTATTGTTTTATTGTTTTATTGTTTTATTGTTTTATTGATTTATTGTTTTATTTTTGCCTTTCTCATATAAAGAAAGGCTATGCAATCACTGTAAAAATCGACTTTTTATCCGAGGCCCGGAGGGCCGAGTGTCATACACCATTCGATTCAGTTCGTCGAGATCGGCAAATGTCTATATATATATATATATATATATATATATATATATATATATATATATATATATATATATATATATATATATATATATATATATATATATATATATATATATATATATATATATATATATATATATATATATATACATATATATATATATATATATATATATATATATATATATATATATATATATATATATATATATATATATATATATATATATATATATATATATATATATATATATATATATATATATATATGTGTGTGTGTGTGTCATTTAAACTCACACAATTTTCTCAGAGATGGCTGAACCGATTTTCGCAAACTTAGTTTCATCTGAAAGATATAACGCTCCCATGAGCTGCTATTGAATTTTTAGTTGATCCGACTTCCGGTTCCGGAGTTACGGGTTGAAGAGTGCGGTAACACAGCAAATTCCCATATAAACTGGTACCACCATGATGTTCAAATGATGTGAAACATATTAAAATTGATGTAACATTACTCTAGTTTGCGGGTCTGGATCACTAATGATTAATCAAAGCAGCTTTGACCACATTGGCCACCTATGACGGTTCATGAAGCCCTCGGGGAACCCGCCAAGTTCCTAAGCTAATATCACACCCATTCCACAACGAATTCTCTACCGATTTTTACAAAATTGATTTCAAATGAAAGATACAGTATTGCCATTGATTGCTGCTGAATTTCATTCGGTTCCGACTCTTGCTTCCGAAGTTATAGGGGTGTTAGTAAGGATATACTGGAATTTCCCATATAAATCGGTACAATCGTAATACCTCAGAGGGTAAAAACTATTGAAATGGTCACCAAATTACTTCTAATCGCAGATCTAGATCACTGATTGCCAATCAAACATTCTTTGAATATATTGTCCACTATCGACGATTCCGGAGTTCCGGAATTCCGGGCATATTCCACAATTAAAGTCATATCGGTTCATCGGTGATGACTGAACCGATTTTCTCAAACCAAGTCTCAAATGGAAGGCAAAATATGCAGTTGAGTATTGCGTCGCCGCACCTCCCCCCCCCCCTCCTTACCCTTTCACCTCCCTTCTTCATCACTCCCATCCTCTTGGACCACCCTCACGCCCGCATTTCCTTCATCCACCCCGTATACCGAAATAAGATGAAGGATTTCTGACGCATCCTCCACTCCCACTCTACTAACCCCCCATTCCCTACACGTTCAAACCCATTCCACCAACCTTTCCAAATTATAATCACATGAAGATTATTAAGCTAATCAAATATTATTCTTTTGCCTTTCTTTTATAGAAAAATTATGCAATTGCTCGGAGGGCCGAGTCTCATAAACATTCGACTCAGTTCGCCGAGATCGCAAAATATCTGTGTGTATGTATGTATGTATGTATGTATGTATGTATGTGTGAATGTGTGTGTATGTATGTATGTATGTATGTATGTATGTATGTATGTATGTATGTATGTATGTATGTATGTATGTATGTATGTATGTATGTATGTATGTATGTATGTATGTATGTATGTGTATGTGCGGATTTGTTAACAAAATGTCCACATCGGTTTCTCGGAGATGGCTGAACCGATTTTTACAAACTAAGATTCAAATGAAAGGTATAATATTCCCATAGGTTGCTATTGAATTTCATTTTCAACCGACATCTTGTTTCGGATTACGAGTTGAAGAGTATGGTTACAAAACAAAATTTGTTGATTTGTCCACATCGGTTTCTCGGAATTTTCTGAACCGATTGTGACAAACTTGATTTTAAATGAAAGGTCCATCAGCTGCTGTTGAATTTTGTGTCGATCCGAGTTCTGGTTCCTGAATTACAGGGTGATACGTACGATCACGCAGCAAATCCCGATTCTAACGAATTCTACGATGAATGTAAAAAGGTGGAATTTTTTCCAAAATGTAAACACAACTGTTGAATTTGTAGATCTAGGTCCCCAACAGTCATTCAAAGTCTCTTTGGCCACACTGGCCACCATCGACGGATCCTGAAGTATCCAAATTCAGAATAACGGTTATATTGGTTTCTCGAAAATGGCTAGACCGATTTGATCAACTTAGTCTCAAATGAAAGGTGTTGCGTCCCCGGAAACTGATATCAAATTCCATTTCCATCCGACTTCCGGCGCCGGAGTTACGGGTTGTGGAGTGCGATCACATAGAAAACTCCGATTCAAACCGATACCGCGATGAATGCACAAACGTGCTCTTATATATACTTACCAAGTGTAATAAGAATGAAAGACATTTCCATAATGTTACATTGTACGAACCAGCTATTAAATCATAGTTTGTAGAAATGAGAAAGGCACAATTGCACCTCTAGGTGGATTAAAACAGGTTTTTTATTGTTGGGAGGGAAAACCCGCTGGAGTGGGTTTTTAAAAACTCTTTCTCCCCTAAGCACAAAACCTTTATCTTATCTAAGTTGGATAATAGAAAAAAGGTCCTGGGCTTCGTTCAAGAATCGCAATTATTGGAGAAATTTACAAACGTGTCGCCAAACGAAGGCGTTTCTAGCACAACTGCGCCCAGTGGTTTCTAGAACTAAAAATTCCACTGCAGCGTACTGACCACAACCCGGCCACAAACAATCTTAGTTATGGAACTATTCAGCGCACTGAGCCATTTTCATTTGATCTTTTGGAATCTGACTACGGAAACTCATATTGGTGAAATGTGAGAAGTTCAATCGATGTCCAAGATTGTTGGTCACGGTTTTCAGGCGGATCTTCGTGGAATTCTTCAGGGGCTGGCCATCGAATAAATTTAGTTTACTTCCATCGTCAAAAATGTGAAGCTTCGAACAAAAACTAACCTGGCCCGCTTGAAATCGAATCGTACCAACCAATCATGGCGCAGATAATAACTGGTGTCACAAAAGCCATTATTTCCATTGTTTTCAGTTATTGTACATTATAAATAATTAGTTACAAAATTATGTACATATTCCCAATCAGATAGCGCAAAAATCTAATGTTTTCATTTAGTTAAACAGCAGATATTCTCGTTCAAAAAATCGGGTAAAATTTTTTTTGCGCTATTGATGGTAATCGCACATATCTTAATTTTTAATACAAGAATCTTGTGACTCTTTTTGAGCTCATATAGAAAAATCAAATCATTATGTTAAGTTATTAACATTCAAACACTGACACGGCTGCCACAGCCGATATTTTAAAACAGGATCCCTATATTGAAAGCTTAAATGTATTCTACATTAAAAATAAAAGGAAGGGTCTTCAATGTACAAGAATTTTCTTTAACTTAGTATAAGATTGCATTGTTTGAACATAATGAAAATTTTAAAAAATAACCTTCCGAATTTGTGTTCTGAATCTCTGTAAATAAAACTTTAGCTGCCTCCCTCGCTGCACACATCAGTGCTCAAGAATATGCATAATCTATATATTTCATCACTGATAAATGGAGAACACGGTATCACAATGTTTCCTGTTGCTGCTGTCCAATGCAGCAGCTGCAGCTAGTCGAATCCTGATGGCCTATTAGAAGCATGAAAGCGTAGCACGGATGGCAGGAAATGAATGATCCATATGTTTATCCTTTTCATCGAGAACATCTCGATGCAACACACCATAAAATGCACATTTGTAGATAGCACATACGTACGTACGCTCTAATCCGGAACCAATTGAATAAGTGTATCGTTATCCTGTGTGCGTGTTGATGTGCAATGCCGACCGGACATCCTTTGCATAGACAAACATTGAACAAGAGGCTGTGAGGGAATGTGGACAGATTTACAGTGGCAAGTTATGCTAATTGTATATGAAAACGAAGTTACATTCCCAACAAGGGAAACACACCCTTTCGAACAAGCTTCTTCATAGGTTCTTCGGTGTATCTGTATGAGAATCAAGCATATATAGACATTCAAACCATCAGCATACGTATTTGCAGGGTATCTGTACTAGCAATATTAAATAATTGCGTGACCCACATTAAGCTTTCATCATCCGCTTAGTGAAATTATTTCTCAGTTAGAATCATTATAGGAATATCGTTATTTTTCACACAAAATGCTTTCTTTTTCTGATTCCAAGAGTATGCGTTATCAATCGCACATACTTAATTTGGCATCTTGTTTCCAAACATTTTTCAACAAATTGCTTACTTATCGTCACATGATCCATCTTATTCCTATTCGCTCATTCTCTTTTGGACAAACTGCACAAGAAAAATTCGGGGGAAGCCTACCCGGAAGTGCGTCACACCGATTAAACAACTTTTCTCAATCACTGTAACTAACCACCACGAGCAGCCATATCTTCCAAAATTTCGAGTAGCGCAAATAAGTCTATCCTGCAATGTCAACTTCTTCTCCACCTAAGTAGTGGCGACAAGCCACCCTATCATGACACCATTCCCAACCACTACATCGCTCCGCACGGAACATCGGATAGATGAGCAAATATTTGGTGTTTGCTTTATAATTTTCCTAAATACGTGAATCCATAAAGCTAGACAAACATCAAACATCCAATGCCATCCCAGTTCCCCTACGGTTTCCTACTCATCGTGGATCGTTAGAACGAGGATGTCCATCAGCACACAGCACACACACACACAGAGTATGGTTTCAGAGCACGAGGATGAACTTCTCACCTCACCAAACCCCCACTCGATTAAATATTGGCTGGTTCTGGATCAGGGTTTTGCTTTCTCGCCACTTAGACAGATTGCCCATTGGGGACATCCTGCAGGAAACCAGAGACAGCAGTGATGCAGTATAGCAGCATCAGCAGCAGTAGCAGTATAGTAGCAACAGAATCTAATTTTCTTGTTATTGGTGCCACTCAAAAAGCTGACCGACCGAAAGATAAATATTTGATGTGCTAATTGATAGCAAAGTTACCATTTGAAGAGGATTAGCTTCGTTAAAAGACTCTTCAGAGGATTCGACGCGGACAATTCGGAACGGAAAACAATTAAAAAACTATCCCATATAACCGGGGCGGGAATAGCGTAGTTGGTAAATCGATTACCTTGTACGTAGCAGCTCACCTTGGTTTGATGTCCAGCCCCGCACGTAGTTATTTTTCTAAACCGAAAAAGAGGCGAATGACCATATGGTTAAAACCTCTCTAATCGAAACTAAAAAAAAAATACATCCCATAGATGTTTTCAAACGTCGAGAACTGGGAAAGATCGAATCGAAAGAAATGATCGATTCTGAAAACATCGCATCGTCTCAATATAAATTTTGTAAGAAAATCGATTTTACTAGATCTATTTAAACTAATAATCATTTATTTGGTTTTTTGAAGTATGTGCTAATACCTTATTTAAGACTTTTTTTTTTTTTTTTTTTTTTTTTTTCGATTATAGAGGTTTTAACCTTAAGGTCATTCGCCTCTTCGGGTTAGAAAAATCTCTTATGAAAAATTTTTAACCCTATGTACGGGGTCGGGACTCGAACCCAGGTGCGCTGCGTACAAGGCAATCGATTTACCAACTACGCTACACCCACCCCCCTATTTAAGACTTTATTTGTGGCATCTACAACGGGGAAAACCGATCGAAATAGTGAGTGAAACGAAACCAATGTGAACAATTCACCCAGAGGCGATATTCGAACCGGCAACCTTCGAGACTTCGGCCTAATGCACTAACTCTTATCCTATCGCTGGGAAAGAACCATTTTGATCGGTTTTCCCCGTTGGATACCACTAA
Organism: Topomyia yanbarensis; assembly: GCF_030247195.1. Taxonomy (NCBI): domain Eukaryota; kingdom Metazoa; phylum Arthropoda; class Insecta; order Diptera; family Culicidae; genus Topomyia; species Topomyia yanbarensis. The sequence goes on from NC_080671.1 coordinate 113,619,168, forward strand.
AAGAATATCAGATTTATTTCAAACATCAGATGTTGTCAAACATCGAGATGGAAAAATCGGATACTAAAATCAATTTATCAAAGAAAAACGCTTTCAACGCGCCTAACAGTGTGATGAGACTTTTCTTATATCTCTTAGAACTTCCTCTTCGGATATTGTATCTATCAAATTAGAAAGGGACAATATTATTGCGAGAAATTTCGCCCTTTAAAATCGGCAGACAATCTACTTATTACTAATGCTTTGTGAATAGAATAGCTAAGTTGTTCTTAAGGGACTACGTATACATTCCTGGGCCGAAAAATCGAAAAAATATTAAAACCCTTATAGCGTTTTTTCAAAATTACATGACCATCTGAGAGTTAGAACTGAAATTTCAGCCCTTGATTACACGCTAACTCAACGTGATTATTTCGATATCTACTTTTTCTAAAAGTTACCCCACAGGGAGCAACATATTTCAATGACCATGGGAATCAAAATACCCACAAACTGAAATGGCTTCCTTTATCCGATTTGGACACTTTTAGATTTTTTGGATTCAGGAACTCGTCCACTTTTTGATTTGTCAAATTGAACCGGATGAATGGATCTGGTGCTTGGTAATCCGGATTTTCCGGGGTAATGTTCCTGTACTAGGGTATGATTTGTAAATTTTAGTAATGTCTTACACACCAAAAAATAATGAAATTTAAACGACATGTGAATCAATACGAATGTAAACATACAACGATTGAATCAAAAATTTGATTGAAAATTACGTTGAAATCAATTGGAGCATCAAACAGCATGCAATTTTACATTTTCATTCATGTAATATTACATGTCATTCATTTTACAGCAGTATTCGATTAAAAATACATTGAAGTGCATTGGTTTTCCGTTTAAAGAAACTGCAATTTTCAATCCACGTGTAAAATTATAATAAAATTAGTTGAAGAAAGCTGGACAAGTCGTGTGTAATTGTGGTGGAATTTAATTTTACATTTATATTCATGCTCCAAATATGTGCATGAAAATAAACTTAAAATTACAAAATATTTTTATCTGTGTAGCAATATGAGTATCAAAACTTTTCAAATTGTCTCGGAAGTCAGTTATTTATTGTTACGGGACCCTATGGCAATTTAAAAAATGGAATTGGAATGAAATGGCCACTCGCGGCCCCACGGGTACCAGCTCCGGAATGTTCGTTCCGGGGTCAAATCACCAAAATGGTTCCAAAACTACGAGATACAGCCTACTGATGCAATTCCAAGAATTTTGATACCCATATTGCTAGTATTCTATTGAAGTTCACAAATAGTATCCCAGTACTGGAACCTGCTTCCGGAAATCCGGATTTTCGGGACCTGAATGAAGTAACCCGATTCATTTTTACCAAGTCCAAAAACGGATGAGTTCCTGAATCCAAAACACCCAAAAGCATCAAAATCGGTTGGAAATTACATTAGTTATTGGCATTTCAGTTTTGTGGGTACCCGGGTACCCACGTCGGCCTGTTACATAGTAAAACAATTCAGCCTCTCCTATCTCCCTTTTACTATATCAACAAAATTATTAACCCAAAAGCTTAACTTAGTGAAGTTCTAAGATGTCACAAAGTTCAAATTTCGTAAATTTTGCTATATTTTTTTTTAAATTTACCAATTTTGGTAACTTTAGAAAAAATTTAAATTTTTACAAGCCTTCGCTAATTTCACAAAATTTTGAAAATATTGTGAATATATTATAAATTTTATCAAAATGTTTAAAATTTTGTTAATTTTGTAAAGTTAACAAAATTTGGAAATTTAACAAAATTTCGTAAAATTTCATGAAGTTTTGGAAATTTTACTAAATTTCGCTAATTTCACAAAATTTTGAAAATATGTATTGTGAATATATTATAAATTTTATCAAAATGTTCAAAATTTTGTTAATTTTGTAAAGTTAACAAAATTTGGAAATTTAACAAAATTTCGTAAAATTTCATGAAGTTTTGGAAATTTTACAAAATTTCGCGAATTTCACAAAACAAATTGTTTGTAAAATTTACGAAACTTAACAAAATTTACAAAAAAAAATTTAAAATTTTGCAAAATTTATAAAATTTTGTAAAATTTGTAAATTTCGTAAACTTTGCAAAACTCCGTGAATTATTGAAAATTTCGTAAATTTAACGAAATTTTGTAAATTTAACGACATTTTAAAAATTTAACAAAACTTTGAAAATTTAAGGAAATTTTGAAAATTTTGCATATCTAGAAATTTTACAATATTTCGTAAATTTTACAAAACTTCGTAAATTTTTCGAAATTTGGTAAATTTTACAAAATTTGGAAATTTGGTAAATTTTGAGAAATTTTGTAAATTTTAAGAAAATTCGTAAATATTAAGAAATTTTGTAAATTCTGCAAAATTTCGTTAATTTTGCAAAATTTGGTATATTTTATAAAATTGCGTGAATTTCGCAAAATTTAAGAAGCTTTCAAAGCTTACAAATTTACGAGATTTTGGAAATTTACGAAATACATACTACGAAATTTTGTAAAATTTATGGAATCTAGTAAAATTTACAAAATTTTACGGAATTCCATCAATTTTCAAAAATTTCGTAAATTTTGCCAAATTTCCTGAATTTTACAAAGTTTTGTGAATTCTACAAATATTATTTTACAAAATTTCCTAATTTTTTGAAAATGTATATTTTACAATTTCGTTAATTTTGCAAAATTTTGTGAACTCGTAACTTTATAAAAGTTTACAAAATTTTGTGAAATTTAAGAATTTTTGGAAAATTGATGTATTTTTGTAAAATTTAGGTAGATTAGTAAATTTTATTGGAAAATTTACGAAATATCTTAAAATTTTCCAAATTTTGTAAAATTTACAGTTTTGATAATTTTGCAAAATTTCGTAAATTTTGCAAAGTTCGGTAAATTTCACGTAATTTCGCAAATTGTACGAAATTTCGTAAATGCCAATATGTGGCAAGTTTTAAAAATCGCGTAAAAATTTACAATATTTTGTAACTTTGTAAAAGTTTGTTAAAATTTACAAACTTTTGTAAAATTTAATAAATTTTGGGAATTAATGCAATTTTGTAAAATTTTCACAGATTCTTAATTTTTTCAAAATTTTGTGAAAGTAGCAGATTCTTAAAATAAGAAAATTTGCGAAACATTTTATAATTTACCAAATTTTGTATTGAGTTTTGATAAACTTACAACAATTTTGTAAATTTACAATGTTTCGTGAATTTTACAAATTTTGGTAAATTTTATGAAATTTCGTAACTTTTACAAAGTTTTGCGAGTGAACGAAATTTTGTAAAATTACAGAACTTGGTTAAATTTCCTTTATTCCGGGTTGTCTTCTGGTCAATCGACCAGTTTCGACGTGCAGGTTCGATACTCGAGTGCGCATGTGGCGTGATCAACAGAAAAGTTTGATGCAAAGTACACTCAGGTTTTTTACGCGGTTTTTCTTTGCGCGGTATTTTTTATGCGTTTTTTACGCGGATTTTGAAATTTAAGCGGATTTTGAAATTTACGAACGAACTATCCATTAACGAGGTTCCAATTAAGACGGACTCTTAAATTTACACGGTCTTCATTTCCGTGGATTTTAAAATTAACGCGGATTTTGAAATTTACGCGGTTTTTATCCACGCGAATTTTTGAAATTTACGCTGATTTTAAAATTTACGCGGTTTTCATTTACACGGTTCTCGTTTACGCGGCCTGTATCCCCCGCGTAAAAAACCTGAGTGTATTGTTATGTACACGATTATAGGGGAAATATATTTTTATGAGATAGTGTAATCATCATTCTAAAGATGTGTATGTGAAATTCCATGACCTAATGTAGTAGAGAAATTCCACGAAGATCCGTCCGAAAATCTTTAAAATCGTGACCGACCATCTTAGATTCCAATGAAACTTTACACGTTTCACCGTCACTAAATATTTTCCACAGGTAATAAGATTATTTTGACTCAAGAGCAACTTTTCAAAAGGGCGTAAACGTTTCTACGTGTATGAATTTCAAATTTTTTTTGTTCGATTACTGTATTTTATACAGCAAAACGATCTGAGAACGAGTTACAGAGAATAAATACTTCTGTCTGAAAAAAATATACACTGAAAAAAATGTTGTGTCATTTTTCAAAAAAACAAAAATTTATGATAAAAATTTAAATTGCGAAAAAACCCATTTTTTTAAATTTTTTATATTTTGTTACCAAAAACCTAAAGAGAAAAGAAACATTTTGAATGTGATTGCATGATGGAGAAAAAATCAGTAAAAAAGTTTTCCTAACAATAACTTCGTACATGTTTTTAAATTTCATACTAATAGACATACAAAATTGTAATTCTATTACAGAATATAATGTTTAGCACCATTTAACATCAAAATGCATTTAACAAAAATCTTCCAAAATGCGATAGTTTTCGAAATATTTGAAATTTTGCTCCTTCAAAAACAATTAATTCGTGTAATTATGCTCTTTTTAAAAGTTACTCGCGTTACCCCATCAAAAAATGTCAAAAATTTAATGTTTATCGTTTTAAAGACGTAAAAGCAACTTTTTTTGTGTATTTGGATCCTGGAGAAGCTTTCAATAAAAAAGTTTTCCTAACAACAACTTTTGACATTTTTTTATAATTCTTACTATTTGCAGTCAAAAATACAATTTTCTTTTTGAATATGATTCTAAACGCCATTTTAAATCGAAATGCTCTTAACAAAAATTTTCTAAAATGTGTTAGTTCTCGAGATATTTTAACTTTTGTTTTAACAACACAATTATTTTGTTTTATTACGACCTTTTCATAAGTTGGTCGCGTTTCTCCATCAACAATAATAGGTTTTTCAAAAGGCTCGTAAACTTTCCTGCAACTTTCTCTTTGACATCAAGGCGATATTGTGAAACATTTTAAAGTTACATGAAAACAACCAACATATGATTCGGCTATATAGCTTAATCAACAGACCCTATGGTTGAAATATGATAGTTTTGCTGTATAAAATACAGTAATCGAACAAAAAAAATTTGAAATTCATACACGTAGAAACGTTTACGCCCTTTTGAAAAATTACTCTTGTATCAAAATTTTCCAATTGCCAGAGAATATCATGGAGATTCATACAGCGAACACACCTGCAAAGTTTCGTTCGAATCGACGATGGTCATATTTTGCGGTCGGCCGGTTTCTCATGGAATCCCTCAGTAGTTGAATTTTATCGTGCAATAAACTATAAGGGTTGATTAATATCTTAAACAAAAATTAGCTATACATCGTATCCCATATACAACATTTATTATTTCACCAAAATCGACGTTTTCGCAAAATTTTTGAGGGTCACTTGACATGACTACTGTAAAGCATAAAAAATTATGTAATAAACGTTACAGCTGCGATTGATTGAGTAAGGTAGTATAAATCGTTGTTGACTATCTTTATATCTTTATATACCTTACGTTCCTCATGACTGTTCATTAAGGAGGTTTTACAGCGCAAAATTTGAATCATGAATCATGATATTTTTATTTTTTGCATATTTTGCATCTCTACACACTTAATTTGAATTACTGGGTACTGTAAAATTTTACTGGGGTTTTGAACAGCAAACCGTTCGGTAATCAATTCAGTAAAACAATGCGGTTACCAAACTCTCCGCAATACGTTCTATACAAACGTCAACTGGTCAGTCATCAGTTTGCTCTGAAAATGGCGACTTGACAGATGATTTGCTATACCTATACAGTTTTTGCCACTTTGGAAACACTGTGCACAGGAGGACCCCCCCCCCCTGTGCTTTGAACGTGTCCAAAACTATTGATTTTCAACTGTTAACAACTTTTCCTTCAATATAAAACACATCACAGAAAAGTTGAAAAAATCCGCAATGATGCATCGTCAGACCCCCCTGCGCATTGAAAATTACCAAAACTATTGATTTTCAACTACCAACAACATAGTTTTAAAATAACTGTAAAATATTTCGTAGTAAGCTCTTGTTTATCAAACTGGATTCCTTGTTTTAAAATTTTCATAAAAAAATCTTTGGCCCCACTCTTGTATATCGAATTGTATTTCTGGTCTTAAGATAGCTTTGGAATTCTTTCTCTCAATATAAAAAATATCTGAACATTATAACCTCCTATTTTTAAGTTATTTAAAATGTAAAAACAAAAAAAAAATGGCACCTCCAATCTAAAGCATTTGTGCCTATCAAATAAACGAACTGAATAAATCATCATAACGGCAAGAATTTCTACCACATAAAATAATATGACAGAATCAGATTTTAGAAGGGTAGACAACCAAAAGACTAAAAAGATTTTTTTATTTAGCTTGAGCTTTTTTAGCTTGGCTACAAAAAATTAAATTTTACTCACGAGAACCTAACTGCATATTATACCTTCAAGTAATGTTGTATACATTTTAATATATTTGCCCATCACGGTGTTACCAGTTTATATGGAAGCTTGCTGAGTTACTGCACCTACAAACCCACAACTACGGAAACAAAAATATTTTTACCAGAAGCTGTTTACCACATTATAAAAAAAAATCTTGAAAATCGGCGTTTTTTCTGAATTTTTGAGGACTTCACTTGACTTGGCTTTACTATATAGCTTAAACAAATTGAGTAATAAACGTTACAGCTGCGATTACAAGCTAAAGGTAGTACAAATCGTTGTTGACTATTCTTACACCCTTTTACTAATAACACTTTACTCATTACTGCTACTAATAATTCACCTCTCTGGAGATACAAGGATCTCGTTTTGTTTTGATTTCTTAAAAAAAATGATCACCGTCAGCACAGTCATGAGTGGAAGCTCAGCTTAATTGCGAACCATTCTTATCCGGGGATTTCCTTACCTCAGGGAATCGGGACATTATCTTCACGCTTCGCTCGCAAGCAGTATCAGCTCCAGGAGCATGCATCAATTTGATTTGATAGCGCGCAGTAAACTAGTTTGCCTCTGTTACTGCAACTCAACGATGGGAGTTTCATAAACAAGCAAACAAGCTGCCGCAGTGTCTCCAGTTCAGTGAAGAGATCAAGATGAAGCGTAGACTTCGGGTCGTTTGTATAGTATTAGCAATCATTTTTGCAGTTCCAGTTTTCGGTGCTGGGTATTGGTAATTGTAAAAGACTAATACTCCGAATAATAATGTTTTTTTTTTCGTTTTAAGAAACTACATGATATTGGCTCCAGGTAACATCCAACAAAGCCAGCCTTATCAGTTATCGATATCAACATTTGCTCTCGATGATCCTCCAAAGCTGGCCATATCGATTGAAGGATTTTCAGAACATGACGAGGAAATAACAGTCGAACAACAAATTCAACTTCAATCAGATGAGACCCGGTTGATGGAATTGAATGTGAGTATCGTTCTCGCATTGATAACAATGTAGGATGTTCAGTTAAATCAATACCGAAACTGAAGATGAATAATGCTACAATGGTAACTACAGTATTAATCATAATTATTCCATCACCACAGACAACAGCCCTTCAACCTGGCGCATACAATTTAAAAATCCGTTCGCTGTCCGGTTTTAACATCAATCAAGACCATCCACTGCAATTCCAAGGCGCAACAGGTTTAATTCTAGTCCAAACGGACAAGCCTATCTACAGACCTGGTAATACGGTAAAATTTCGAGTTCTGGTGTTAGATGAACGGATGCGGCCACTGGACAAGCTGCAAAGGATTCATGTTACCGTGTATGATCCAGAAGAGAATGTGATATTAGTTTGGCCATCAGCAAAACTTCAAAGGGGTGTCTTTCAATCGCAGCTAGAGATTGCGAATGAACCGAATCTCGGAAACTGGTCCATAGGTGTGAACATTCCAGGAAAAGTTCACTTACAATCGTTTCTTGTAGATGAGTATAAACTACCTAAACATGAAATACGAATAATGAATTCAAAAGTATCGACCCTCAACGACGAAACGTTCACCGTGGATATCGATGCTCGTTACGTTTTTGGAAAACCAATGAAAGGAGATGTCACTGTGAGTGCTCAAAGTGGTCATCGGAAGCTCAACATTACCTCCAGAATTCATGGTCTACTGAGAGTTCGATTCAACATCCGAGAACTGATTGATTCTGTTGAAAAAGATAGTGACACGTGGATTCAAGTGGATGTTAGTTTACAGGAAAGACATACAAGTAGGAGTCAAATATCAATAACATGCTACCATTTATATTTTTAATTTCAATTTTCTCACAGAACGGATACTGAATGCAACTAAATCATTTCAAATTTTTAAAAGCTACTATGAAATCAGCATGCAAAAGTCGTCCAAATATTTAATACCGGGAAAATCGTACAAGTGTTGGCTCAAAATCAGATCCCAAACGGGAACAAAGCTAACTAATCAACCGGACCAGCTAGCTGCTATCAGCATTGTTTACGTTGGTCAAAATCATTTCAATCACACCGAAGATTTCACCGTGAACACTTCCAACGAAAGTCCAATATCACTGGATTTCTTCGTTCCAATTCAAGCCACTAGAGCTGAAATCGATGTTTCTTTTAACGGGAGCAAGGGTTATTTTTCTCTGGAGAAAAACCCAATAAACACTCCGGAAACGTACCAAATTTCTCTTTTGACGAGCGGTCCAGCAATGCTGGAACAGAACGTTCCCGTACTGGTGCAATCATCTACCCCTTTGAATTCGTTGATTTTTTATGTCGTTTCGAAACATCGGATCATACAAGTGCAACGGCTTTCACCCAATGGCGAAATGGATGTGACCTTGACTATACCGGTGACAGCTGCCATGATTCCCAAAGCAAGGATATCTGTATTCAGTATTCAGAATAATACAATTTTAAGTGATAGCATTACCCTGGATGTGTCTGGCTTGCCAAATACAGTAAGCTGACGCTTATCCAGACTATCTTAGAATGCACTGACTTAAGTCGATTGCTTTCAGGTTGCGCTCACACTATCAGAGCAGCGGGTTGCACCGGGACAAAGAGTCAAATTGACTATCCAATCAAGGCCCAACTCTATGGTTGGTTTGTCAGCAGTCGACAAAAGTGCTTTGTTGCTGGAGAGCGGAGCTTTGCTAACGAAGGATATGGTGTTTAAAGAACTGGAACATGAGGCTACCGATAAGGATTCCGCGGCACAGGTAAGCCCTTTGTATCGCTTGTGGTTATGAGAAACGCACTAAATATGTAAAACGGCCATAACCTAACTGTCTAACACTATTTTCGTCTGTTACTACCGTCTCATTACTGGTTATACATTGGACTGCCCAGAAAAATGGTGAATTTTTGAAAACTCAATCAGCCCAGCCGATTCCCACCAGGAGAGCTTGCTCCAAATTTGAAGCAAATCGGACAAGTCTAGCTACTGGACCAACGTGCCTGAAGTTTGTATGGCATTTTTCAACAATTTATCTGGCACTGTATGCATTGTATTACCACTGAAAGTGAAAAAAAGAAAAATAGTTCAATTATCTACAACTTTGTCGAAGACCGCTAGTCGATCTGACTATGTTAAAAGAAGTTATTAAACTTTTAACAATGTGATGTCTGAGTCAGTTTTGCATAGGGCCTAGCAGTGCATGGTTTTGTATTAGGACTCGATTCCCACGAACTACACATTTTTGTGAAATAATGGTTATATTTAACTTATAGTATGTTCAAAAGAATTGTAGTACATAATACGAGTTATGTTTTGGTTAGAATATTTTAATTTCACCTGTGTTCGCATAACACTAACTTTTCATAAAAGAGAGTTAGAATATCTAGTTGTTCGGAAGAATTATTGAAAAATGCCTGTTCTACAACTTTGTGGAAGACACCTAATTTCTATCTCTCTCCGTAAAAAAGTTAGCGTTGGCGCCCTCTATGCGGTAACATGCGGAACTAAAATGTTTTAACCAAAACATGATCCGTATTATTTATTATAATTTTGTTCAAAAGAAATACTATTGCTGCTATTGAGCACTCCTATCCCAATCCATTATTTCACAAAAATGTTTAGTTCATGCGAATAGAGTACTGATTCACAACCATGCGCTGCTGGGCCCCTTGCAAAACTGACTCAGACATCACTTCACTAAAAGTTTAATAACTTCTTTTAACAAAGCCGGATTGACTAGCAGTCTTCGACAAAGTTGTAGACAATTAAAAATTCTTTCTTATTTTCATTTAATTTTAAATTTAGATGCATACAGTGCCACCTAGCACCTAGCACCACCTAGAAACCCACTAGCTCGCATTTTCGCAATGCGAGCTAGTGGGTTTTCTCCTTGTAAATTGTCGAAAAATTCCATACACAATTCAGGCACGTTGGTCCGATAGCTAGACTTGTCCGATTTGCTTCAAATTTGGAGCAAGTACTCCTGGTGGGACTAGGAAACGACCCAGGGGTGGGTCGCTTGAGTTTTCAAAAAATTATTATTTTTCTGGGCAGTCTACTCAATACCCTACTTCAACACCCTACTTAGAATTTTTTTGCTAAAGCCGTGTTAATTGCAAAAACCACCTAGCAGTGAGATGAGACATTTCTTACACATGCCACTGTTGAATCATTCATTAGTTTGCAGAACTCGTTCATTAGTTTGCAGTTTCTAGCCCTGCACGAATAAAACCTCGAATAAACTGAAAAAATATAGAAAATCAATAAAACGAACAAAATAAAAAAATAAAGCAAAAAATAAAAAAAAACAAAATGTTTCAAATTCATTAAATGAGTACAATGAATAATATAAATCATATTAATAAAATACATAAACCAAATTAGATTAGCTCATTAAATGAAAAATTAGGCAACATTTAAAAATAGTTATAAAATTAATTGAAAAAATTAAATTGACTCAAACTAACAAATTGAATGAAATAAATAAGTAAAACGACTGATTATGAAATGAATAAAATTAAAGAAATGAACAAAATGAACCAAAATAATCAATTGAATCAAATGAATTAAATGAATTAAATGAATCAAATGAATCAAATGATCCAAATGAATCAAATGATTCGAATGAATCAAATGAACCAATTGAAACAAATTAACCAAACGAATCAAATGGATAGAATGAATTTAATGAATCCAGGATGAACAGGATAAAACTAATAAAAATGAATTGAATAAAATGAATAAATAGAACAAACGAATCAAATAAACAAAACGAATAGATTTGATAAATTGAATAAAAAGAAGAAGAAAATGAATTGATTGAAATGAAAAATTAAGCGATGTTAAAAAGTTATAAATTAATAGAAAAAAAAATAAATTGCGTCAAATAGGGGAGAGTGGGTACACATGATCCCACTTTTGGTTTTTACTCATAACTTTTCAATGAAATATAAATTTAAATTGAATAATTCGCCATGTTATAGTCAATTCGAATTGGAAGAGCTATGAATAATGTGCAAATCCGAATACCATGTCCTGTCAGTAATATGAACATTTTCGAAAATCATGCTAAAACGAGGTTTTTGTAAAAACGTGTGGTAACTTGATCCCCCGTCTACTAGGGCTAAAGAAACACTATGACCTATAGACACGAAAGTTCAGCTAACCACCTAATCTGACAAATTAATTAATAAGACTACCTTTTTAGATACACAACAAACTTTAACCACAGTAGAAAGTCAAGACATGTATTTGCGGTAAATCAATGCTGTTTAACTGGATTTTCCAATCATTAATAGCTTATACCATGATTTGTTCACGGAAAAAACATTTTAGATCAAATAATAGTGCAGGTACTTAATGAAAATGATGTTTTTCTCTTCCTATACATTTTGAAAGTGTTTGTGAGAACTAATGATAGGGATCAAGACTACCCAGTGTTACAGGGATCAAAGATACCTGTTATATGAGGTAAAGAAAATATAAATTTTTTATGCGTATTGTAAAACTTTTTATTCGAAAAACGTGTTTTTCTAGACAAAAGCCTTTAGAAAGTAATCGCACTTGAAAATATTTATAAATAATTAGATCGACGATCTCATACAACCATTCAAAAAATTTGTAAAAAGATCTTCGGGATGGATTTAACCACATATTTTCTAAAATAATACATAACTTTTCCAAACCAAATATAATACACCAGATTTGTTTTTAAAACATCGTAACCGAGAAAATATTTCATTTTCTTTTTATATTTTGATAACTTTATGCGTATAAATTATGAGATATGGCCAGTGAATCAAATATCCCCAAGGATCAAGTTTGCTCACTCTCCCCTAAATAATTTGGACAAAATGAATAAATCTGCAAAATTATTAAAATGGAGAAACTGAAAACATTTATAAATTGGAAAAAAAAAAACGAATAGAATGCATAGAAGGAAAACAATGAATAAAATAAGTTAAATAAAAGATATGAATAAAATTTACAAAAAATTAACTAATCAGAGTGAATACAAAGAATAAAACGAATAAAATAGATTAAATGAACCCAAATGAATAAAAAGAATGCTGAATGAAATAAATAATTAAAATGCAAAGATCACATACTTAAAATTAGTCGAATGTTCAAAATGAATAAAATAAACAAGACGAATAAAATCCATGAAAAAAACTAAAACCCATGAAACTGAAAAAAATTACTATTTAGAATGAAATTAAAAATCGTTTATGAGTAAAATAAATGAAGAAACTGGATTGTACGAATTTGAGAACTATTGTATCAGAAAGTTATGAATTGTTTTTGAAAATCCCATCATCTGAAAAATGGCTAATTAGTATTCAATGAACTTTCTAAAGTTTTCATTCTTTTTTGTTTTCGCCTTTTCGTTTTCGTTGTTCTTTTCTTGGCGGCGTCGTTTAAGATTTTCTACTTTATTATTTAGTTAGGAACCTGGCACGTTCAGTTTGTTTTGGAATTCAATATTGGATAGTAAAGTAAGACAAGGTCACATGTGCTTTCAAACCCTTTAAACAGAGAGCGACAGACGGAGAATGCGATTTGTGAATGGGAAAGGTGGACATTTCTAAGTTTTTATTTGCATTGATGTAAATAGTGTGAGGCTGTGCTATGTCGATAGCACAAAAGCCATTCAGTTGATTATAATGCAGTATCTTTCCAGTCATTCTTATAGCTTGCATATTATTTCGTTCGGAATTCTTGTTCAGGAAATATGGATAAATGAGTGCTAAACAAATCAATACTACGAAAAAGAAATGGTTCTAATTTCCAGGATAAGTATTGAATTTGTTGGAAACGCAAGCGGCCAATGAAAGTGTCACTTGACATAATACTGCTCTTGAAGGATAGACATACTTGACATTACAAATCTTAATTTTTGCGAATAAATATGTTTCTAGTTACATTGGTCATGAAAAGGGTACCTTCGGGTTCATTTGTTGTTACACAGTAATGTGTATGACAAAAATGTAGTCAGATCAAACGTTTCCGTACACAGTATATCGAACGCTTCTCTACTAATTGTGACTGCCATTGAAGCATCAATTGAATTGTACTTAGTATAGAGCAAAAATGGACAACAATAAGTTAGAAGAGACATTGTACTTGGATCCCCCATCGAGAGTGAAGTCTTTGGGAGACCTCTTTTCCCGGAGCTAGGTCGTGGATATTTTTAGAGTTTGATACGTTATTCTTCATAATAGTTCATACCAATACAATGAATATATATTTTCAATAATACATACATCACAAAAAAGATGTGCTCACTTTTCACATTACATATTTGTCCATATGATTCATTTAAAATTCAATTCAAATACGAAAAGTTTAGATAACGCAATTTTCATCTTCAAACATCCATATTACACAGTTAAGTTGAATATTTTTCTAGATAGCCATGAATTTCCTGCCTACCCATAGTTCAACGTTTCGGAAAGATACACCTTTCATCTTGATGGTGTGAACATTTGAAAACAGTTATAGTTTTCTCATAATACAAACATTTTGCAAATTTTCTCAGGACTACAAATATTTTATTTACTAAGTAGAATGTAATATTAAACTTGTTTTTACGTGATTGGACATTAATAAATATTTCAGATTATCAGAGGATCTTATCACACAACTTAGAAATGGATAGAGAAACAGTAAGAAAGTCGTGACAGTTATCACGAACACGAAGGAAGGACAGAGAGAGAAGAGAGTGAGAGAGAGAAGGAGAGAGAGTGTGAGAAATAGCAAATGATATTTAGTTACCTTGTACTTATAGGTATATTATGCGATATATTTATTTCTTTACACCCTTATTAAAAATAACGTAACAAGTAATTTTTGACTTGTATAGCTTAAATCTTGCGAAAGAAGCCAAATTTTCGCTAGAATTTTGGGGTTCAAAAATACAGTTGCTTTCGGTGATGCTGGGAGTATATTTATATGAGAAATCTTTTATCTCACTACTAGGTGGATTACTTGGTGATCTATGAATTAATATTCCCTCCAACATCTACCTTACGGTTGAACGCAACGCCTCATTCAAGGGATAAATACATAAACTCTGGAAAAAATTTCACTATGAGGTCTACTTACACATTATTTTGTCTTTGAAGAAAACTTACATATTAATTTGTGAGAAATACTTTATATATTATAGAGGTAATTCACTAAACGTTTTAAGAATCGAATTCCTTGAATCACGTAGATGCGTTTCCATACTACGATATTCAAAATCGGTTTAGTTTAGCCCCTAAAACACCAGTAAAGCAATACTCTGTATGTAACGGTCTCATTTTTAGATAGTGAAAATTGGTAAGCGAGTGATAAAAATACAAAATGTTTAATATCTTCGCCGCTCGTGAACGGATTTTGACAGTCTATACAGGGCCGGCGGAAAGCGTGGATAGTATGGGTAGTACTACCCACTCGAAAATAACCGAGTGGGTAATTACCCACTCGAAATTTTGAGCCATTTCAAAAAATTTAAATGTGCAGCGCATGTATCTCGTACTACACACATTTGATGTACCACAATTCCATTTGCATAAACGAACGAGATCTAATGTGAATGTAATGTAAGCGTGTGCATTGCGAAATGGGAAAAATTCCTTACTAATGGACCCCTCACCCTATGCTTTGTACCCACTCGGGCGTAAAGTGTTTCGCCGCCCCTGAGTCTATAGCTTGTTAGAATGGTATTTTTAGCTTTCTACTTCTATCTAGTTTGCGTGGCGCGGTCGCCTTGTTCGAAAGTTATTCGCTTAAAACACGTTTTGTTTTGACAAAATCACCCATAGGCAGCCCTAAGTTTGCGCCGCTAAAACAACAAAAATGATCCATAAAAAACTGAAAAACGATCCATAAAATCCATGTCCATAAAACAAAACTGAAAATCCATAAAACAGTGTGAATGATCCATAAAAAGAGGTGATTTGATCCATAGATTATGTAAAATTGAACCATAAAATGGTCGCAAAAGAGCACTAAAATATAAATAAAAGAGCAATTAAAATCAACCAGTGCCCCATAAAAATATTGGAAATGTTCCATAAAATGATACATTTTGCGCCATAAATTAACTGACATTGATCCATAGAATATTAACAATGTACATTAAAAACGACAAAAATGTTCCACGTTATTACAAAATGGAGCAATAAAATGTCAGAAAAAGTTCCATAAATTTGATGAAAATGTTTGCTAAATAATTTTTCTTGGTCCATAGGAGATGTAAAAATGAACATTAGAAATGATTCATATATCGAACGTTAAATTATGGTTCATGGATATTTACAAAACGATCCATAGAAAAAGAAAATGTAAAACGATCCATTAATATGTGCTTATGCACCAGAAAAATCAAATTTAATGAATTCATGCGAAATTTTTGCTATTCGAACTAATAATAAAGTTTATTCAAATGGTCACGTTGGGCCTTTCATTTGAAACTAGTTTCATTAAGATCGGTTCAGCCATTGCTGAGATAATTACATAACATTTTGTACATACATACATACACACATACACACACATACACACACATACATACATTGTCTCAATTTGTCGAGCTGAGTCGATTGTTATATGAAACTCGCCCCCCTTGCGAAAATCGTGTAAAAAACCTTAGTAGCTGTTGGCAATCGAGTATTAGACGATTTGATTTGAAATACTGTAAACAGAACTTGCAGATTAATCAAGCTTTTCTAGAAGTATTATAATAGGATATCCATGGCTATCCGTCGTTTGGACCGCACGTAATCACTTTTCTAACACGCACTTCTTTCGACGATATTTTTGAAAGGGCTTTTTAAATATCAACGAAATATATATTTTGATAGACATACTTCTATATCTGTGAGAAATATTTCGTGGTTGAATATTCCAAGAGATGTTTATAGCTATCCAGATTTTGTCGCGAACAAGCCTTACTTCCGAAAATGTACATAAAATAAGAGTAGCTGTTTTGTCGTTCACTTTACGCTGGCTCGAGCCAATGGAGAAAGCACACTAAGTGCCGTGAACGTTGTATTTGGTGGCTAGACTCAGGCTGTCACGCCAAAGACTGTTTGCTCCCAATATTGTTGAACTTAAATACTGCGGTACTATACAAATAAAATTATTCGGTTTTTCTTTTCAGACTGACGATTTAATTGTAGCCAGTAATGCACATCAACCACTGAGTAAGTTACTCACCATGAGTGATATTTAATTTTACGGTCATTTTTCTTGTGATATGATTAAAATATTCCAAATACAGCTCTAAGTGCTCGCTTTGGAAATTACGATGCCGACGAAGAAGATTCCTACATTCCCCCGCGAAAGGTTTTTACTGAATCGTGGCTGTGGCATGATATGCTCGAAGTAGGGTAAGTATCTCCGAATAACTTTCTTCTTTACGTTGCCTCAAAAAATCCATCCGAACCAGAGCGGACGGCACCCAGACTCTATGGGACCACGTGCCAGATATAATCACCAATTGGAAGATAACCGCCTTCGCCCTAAGCTCAGAGCATGGCCTCGCTGTTTTAGATCAACCAATTTCCCTGGAAGTAACTAAACCCTTTTTCGTCATGCTGAACCTACCGAGGTCAATCAAAAAAAGCGAAATAGCTGTAATCGAGGTGAGCTTGTTTAGCTATCTGGACGAAACGCTGTACGTTGGAGTAACGCTAAAGAACTCTCGCCAAGAATACGAATTCGTTGACAATCGGGGCCGAAAGGACGCGTCCTACCAAGCGAAAAACGTCGTGCTGACTCCGAATTCCGTGACAGCTACCAAGTTCTTCATCAAACCAAAAAAGTTAGGAGATATTATGATAAAAGTTATCGCTGAATCGACCGAAGCATCCGACTCCGTAGAGCGGCTATTACGGATTACTCCGGAGAGTTTGCCATACTTCAAGAAAGCCAAACGCTATATACAAGTAGAAAACTCGACGCAGATCTTCAATAAGATTGAACTGGAAATTCCACGTTATCTTGACGCGGGATCAGAGAATATTAGTTTATCAGTGCATGGAAATTTACTGGGGAATGCTGCTGACAATCTGGATGATCAGATTCGGCTCCCATCGGGTAGTGGAGAGCAAAATGTGCTAAAAATGGTACCCAGCGTTGTTCTGCTGGATTACATAACTAACACTAGAGCGTTTAATGATGTAGTGAAAAAACGAGCGGTGAAATTTTTGGAGACTGGGTATCAAAACGAGCTAAAGTTCAAACGACCGGATGGTTCGTTCAGTATGTTCGGAAAAGAGGACAGAGTTGGAAGCGTGTTCCTGACAGCACTTGTAGCGAAAACTTTACAGCAAGCTTCACGTTACGTGACGATCGACGGTAGAGTAATTGAACAAGCCTACGGTTGGCTTCAGCAGAAGCAGAGCAGCCACGGTTCTTTTGTGGAACTTGGCACAGAACACAATCAAGAATTGTCAATTATTAACAGCGATGAGGTAAGACTGACAGCCTATGTTTTAATTGCTTTCTTGGAAGATCCGCAGATCTCCCGAAAATACAAATCAGTAATCGATAGTGGAACTGCATATCTCTCTAAAAAATATTTCGGTTTGAATTCGAGTTACACACTATCATTGATTGCATATGCGCTGCAGTTGGCAGATCACAGTGCAAAACTAGATGCACTGAATGAACTTTTAAGGAACTCGGTAGTCGACCATGAGCGTCAATTGCGATGGTGGGATGTACCATCCATGAGAATTGAGACAGCAGCTTATGCTTTGCTAACTTATGTTAGCGCTGGTAGCTATGTCGACCCAAGACCACTCATGAATTGGTTGACCACAAAGCAGTACTACATTGGAAATCTCGAAAATACCCAAACTACTTTTGTAGGACTTCAAGCTCTGGCGGAGTACGCCAAAAAAGTGTCGACTTCAAGAAATGATTACGACGTGACGGTAGGATCCGGTTCGCGAAATCATGCAACCATTCACATAGATCCTTTAACTTCACTGACGGTTCAGAAAATTTCACTGCCTTCAAATGTACGAGTCATTGATGTGACGATAAACGGAACGGGAACCGGAATCTTTGAGCTCGAGTATAGCTACTATTCTAACATTTTGAAAATGAAACCACGGTTCGACGTAACAGTGAAAACACTCAATACCACTTCGGATCAGTATCTAGATCTTACTGTTTGTGCAAGGTTCAAACCCCGGGAGAAATATGAAGAGACATCACTCGTGCTAATGGAGGTTACATTCCCTAGTGGGTATATTGCCTTGGATGAGTCGGTGGAAGAACTGGAAGCATCCACAATTGTACAGGTGAGTCAGATTGAATGATCGTTTTTCAAAAGCTGTAGCTCATTAACATGTTTTTCATATTATAGAAAGTTGCAACAAGACACGGTGAGACTTCACTATTGCTGTACTTTGACTCTCTTCCAGTGCACTACCAGTGTCTGAATGTGACTGGTTTTCGCGAAAGTGAGGTTCTTCAGCAAATTCCTGGTACTTTGAGGGTGTATGATTTTTATGACAATTGTAAGAGACAATTAATGATTTTTTCCTACTGAAATAAAATAATTGTATTTATACCCTTACAGCACGAATAGCAATCGCGTATTTCGACGGAAAATAAGGCTCATGCAATAGTCTTACATCTCAATATGGAGTTGATTTTTAAAATGGAGACTGTATTGAATCTATAATCGATGGATGTGATGAATCGTGCTTAGGTATGCATTTGTGCTCATACTTATGAATGGATCGTGAGCAGAAAAAGCTTTATTACAATTAAATCTTTCAAAGAAAATTTCAAATTAAAAGAAGAGCAAACAGTTTAGCAGTTCGTAAACAGATGACAGATCCTTTCTCGTATAATTAGTGCTAAAATTTTGGCATCGAAGGTCTGTGCATTAGTGATGAAAAATTTCAAAATGACAAAAATGTAAAAATGTTTGCGTCAAATCATTCTTATAGAACCTTCGAGAAAATTTTATCCATATAATTTGGGTGCCCAAAATATAATTCTGAGTTAGATCTATGTCATTTTTCCTGAATCATGTCATCTAGGATGCAAAAAACACAATAGTTTTCTAACAGATATTAAAATCAAGTCTGAAAATATTTACTGTCCATTTTCTTTAAATGGCGTCACTGCTAGTATCGCCATTTTCAAGAAAAAAACGTTGAAATTGGATCATTGACTGATCCATGTGCAGTTGTGTTAGTGCGAGATTGAGGTTAAATCGGGTGTAATTTTTGCCAAAAATCGTAAACATCGCGCAACTGTGTTGATGTCCTAGACGTCAAATAAGTCAATGAAAGCCATAATCATCTCAGAATCCAATAAAACTCAGTTTTGAGATGATATTGTCTCATTATGCAACTAAGCATATTTTTAGTAAGCAATAATCACATTGAAAAGAGTTTATGTGATTAAACAAATATTCCATTATTACTTCTTCATTTTCTTATTTAGTGCTGAGGAAGAATCAGGGAAAGAAATAACCACCACAACATTGTGTATTGAATTTTACATAATTATTTATTTATTTCAATATGTAACATTTGTCTTAAAACTATCTTCATGCATGCTATTTAGTATTATTTCAACACAAGCAAAATATTTTTGGTTCATTTTCTGAATTAGAATACATTTTCGCCTCTACTTTGCCACCAGGAAAAGACTGCCGTGTTCTTTTGACATTTTGTTGTATTGTTCAGTGGATATGTAGCAGTCAGGCCCGTAGCCAGGATTTTGTTTCGGGAGGGGCTTAAAAATTATTGCATAAATGTATTAATTCTGATGACTTGAAATAATCACTGGAAACTGAACGTAATTATGAAAAGTTCTTAGTGAAAACAATTTCAAAACTAAGACAATAAACACTAAAAAGCTCTAATAACATGTTGTCTGTTACAAGAAAGACTATAGTGCATCGACGAATTAAATTTGATTATTTTTAATTTACAAGTTGGAAATTTCTCTAGTTACAAAAATGAATATTCAAGAATTCAAAGTATTTAGGGCTGCTTGAAAATGTTACGCTGCATGCAAATTATCCGTTTCTTGTGAAACTTTTGCAAAACTTTTTGTCAATTCATTAAACAAATATGTGAACACTAATCTGTTCAGTAATAGGTTTGTTTATGAATGAAAATAATTAGCTCTTGATTTTTTTTTCAATCATCATCAAGATTGGAAGAGATTATGATTTCTTGAAGAAAGTTGTAATGTTTGTCTGATTACATGTTTGTTTTACCACTATTTGGGAAAAAAGTTTCAATTAAAGTTGTTGCACCTAACGCAACGAAGACGAAATGAGAAGATCAGAGCGCGATTCGGAAAGAACTCGTGTTGAGTGTATAGTAATGATAGAAGAGTGATCTTGAGTCGATTTCGATTGGTTGATTCTTTTTTCTCTTATTTAAGATTATCTCTCTCATTTTATTCCATGACGAGCAAAAACGGAACAAAAGACTGTCGCATACTGAAGACATGAAATCGAAACTCTTATCCCAACTTATTGGCTTACAGATTCAATCAGCCCCAACATTTTAGTCCCTCTTCGTGATTGCCTATGGTTTTACAACTTTTTGACCCACTTTTAAAAGAATTTTCTTTTACATGTTTGTTGCAGATATCACGGATTTACGGATTAACAGTGTATTAGTACGGAACGAATTCCTCGTAACAATGAAATGAAGCGTCAATAAAAACGGTATTGCGTTAAAATGACGCGAAACAAAAACTGTCTTCTCGGCTCAATCGTTCTCAGACAAATTGAAATACTTTTTGTGTAGCACAGTACAGCGAACAGAGTGTACAGTGTGCACTGACCTAATACAGAAATTCAAAATTGTGTGCAATTTAAAAACTTATCATTTAAAAATAACAAACGGGATCGTGGATCTTTTATATATTTCCTTATGTAAATAATAAAAATAATATAACGAGTTTAAATGGTTGTGCTACAGATCTCGCGCAAGCGCGTAGCCATTGCACGTGGAAACCTGTTTACGAGGCGTAGAAATATTTTTTTTCTCACCAACTATGTCTTAGGGGGAGTTGTTCATTTATATCTCGCTATTGTACATTTCCGTGTCATCATCGTAGTTGCTGCCTTTATGTTCGCGAATATCTTCCTTGCTTCTCGCCCTCAATAATTGCCCTTCAAAATAGATTCCATTTCTCAGAAATGTGACATTAATCTGCGAGTAAGCGGTATCCGATCTTGTAGCGGAACATTCATTTTCTCATCGTCCATATATAGGAGGATCTTAATTATAGCATTGTCACACACAGCCTTGTGCTTTAAGTTGTGCTAAATGAATGGTTTCGTCTGGGCTAATTTGTTGAGCGCTAAATGCCTGCCATGGTAGAACTCGATTAAGGCGGCTTGCGAAAGTCTAATCTCCATTTACACCTTCACAAAATGTTCGACATTATGAATGCTCTGTCCTATGCGAATCATCAATAATTTTATAATCACCGTATTTGGCTGGAGCACCGATTCTTGCTTCTGCTACTCACTAATCTCGGCACAATATATAAAAGTTAGGGGAGAGTGAGGGCACTTGATCCCTAGGGATGTTTGATTCCCTGGCCATATCTCGTAATCTATACGCATAAAGTTATCACAATATAAAAAGAAAATGAAGCATTTGATCGTTTATGATGTTTAAAAAACAAATCTGACGTATTACATTTGGTTTAGAAAAGTTGTATAATATTTTAGAAAATATGTGTTAAAATCCATCTCGAAGATCTTTTCACAAATTTTTTGAACGGTTGTATGAGATCGTCGAACTAATTATTTATTAATATTTTCAAGTACGTTTACTTTTTAGGAGCTTTTGCCAAGAAAAACACGTTTTTCGAATAAAAAGTTTCACAGCACATACAAAAAAAATTTGTTCACCTCATACAACAGGTATCTTTGATCCCAGTAACACTGGGTATTCTTGATCCCTATCATTAGTTCTCTCAAACACTTGCAAAATGTATAGAACTAGAAAAACATCATTTTCATAACGTACCTGGCACTATTAATTGATCTAAAATGTTTTTTCCGTGAACCAATGATGGTATAAGTTATTGAAGGTTGGAAAAGCCAGTTAAACAGCACTGATTTACCGCAAATATTTGTCTTTACTTTCTACTGTGGTTATAGTTTGTCGTGCATCTAAAAAGGTTGTCTTATTAATTAATTTGTCAGGATAGGTTGTTAGCTGAACTTTCGTGTCCATAGGTCATAGTGTGCCTTGTTTCTTTAGCCCTAGTAAGCGGGGGATCAAGTTACCACACGTTTTTACAAAAACCTCGTTTTTGCATGATTTTCAAAACTGTTCATTTTACTGACAGGACATAGTATTCGGATTTACACATTATTCATAGCTCTTACAATTCGAATTGACTACAAGAAGGCGAATATTGAAATTGAAATTTTTATTTCATTGAAAAGTTATGAGAAAAAAAAGTAGGATCAAGCGTACCCACTCTCCCCTACTGTTTTGTCGTTCGCTTCGCACTGGCTCGAGCAAAATCATAAAGCACACTGAATTTCGTGACCATTGCCTTCGGTGGTTAGAAATAGCCTTCTTCAACTTTTTCTCAATAATTTGTTCAAACCAAATGAGCAACAGGTTTTATTAAAAGTCGCCAGTTTTTTATTTAAATTTATTTTTGAAAAATTTCGGGAGGGGCTTTAGCCCCCTAGCCCCCCCTCTGGCTACGTGCCTGAGCAGAAATTTAATTTTGTGATATTTTTATCAGTGATATAACTCTCGGAAAGTTGTTATGGTAAATCCATAGTCGCGACCAAGACTGGCTCTTTTTGCCATTCGCTTGAGTGCCACCCATAGCATCACAGGGTCCTTTTCCATGGAATGTTGCAAAAAATGCCATTCTGCACTTAATTCATACTTTGACTGGAATCTAAACCAGCTTGTAAAGTTTGTCTTATTTTTGTATTGTGCTGCCGCTCTATCAGACATAAAATGAATTTTAGAAAAGTTTGTCAATTGCTTCATAAAATTTATCATTTTTGGGATGAACAACTGAACCGCAATCTTCCAGTCTTCATTCAAGTTTGTTATTAATATATACCAAATTCGTTACTGATACTTTTTGCATGTATCAGGCAACTAGCAGTTGGGAAATTGGATTCTGAGATGATAACTTTCATTGGTTTAGGTTTCATTGGTTTAGCTTTCGATAAATATGCGCTGGAAAAAATCAGTTTGGACAAGGAAAAGTTTTTTTCAAACAATTTTTTTTCCTTGAAAGTGCCCAACTTGAATTTTTGACGGTAGGTAGGGAACATAATTACCTATCTTGGAACAAAATTTCATCCAAATCAAAGATGAGGATTTTTTGTAAATCGACTTTAAATTTTTAAAATCGATTTTTGTAGGAGTCGATGAAGAATTTTTTCAATACTTTGACGTAGGACTACGTCTTTGTTTTCCATATGGGGGTGCACGTTGCAAATTCTACAAAAATGGTATGTAACGAAAAGTGGTCCAATTTTAAACGCATATAATTCAGCCATCTCACGATAAATTTTCAATTTTTTTGCTACCCAAAGATTTTTGATATCATTGCATTAAAAATTTAAATAATGTACAACCTAGTCAAAATATCACCCATTTACACACAGAAGATAGCGCTTTCCAAGTCCGACACGACAGATTTGTGTACCTAGTTCGCTACGCTTCTATGAATGACGTCATCATCGACTATTAAAAGGACAGATTTGGCCGGACAAGCTCAGTTGCCTGTTGAACGGCAGGCGGAGCAGTTCACTGCGCTGTGTGTTTTCACAGCCAGTGTAGCTGAGCTAGAAGTCTGTTACACTGCCTATTGAAGTACGCCCAGTGTCGTCCAACACGCGACTGAGCTTGTCCGTTCAAACGCTATGCTCTCTTTTGTGTTGTGTCCGTTTCCAGCATACTTTTATGTAAATCTCGAACACAATTATTTGGACACAAAATCGCTTGTACATTCGAGCTCCACATATTTGTAGCATGGATATAAATTTAAAATTAAGTTCCCCCACAAATACACACGATTTGACGTGCTTTCTTCAACGAATTTTATTATAATTTTACACGTGGATTGAAAATTACAGTTTCTTTAAACGGATAACCAATGCACTTTAATGTATTTTTACGCGAATATTACTGTAAAATGAATGACATATGACACGAATGAGAGTGTAAAATTATATGCTTTTTGATGCTCCAATTGTGGATTGATTTTAATGTAATTTTCAATCAAATTTTTTATTCAAGCTATGTATGTTTACATTCGTATTGGTTTACATGTCGTTTAAATTTCATTATTTTTGTGCGCTTAGGTCCAATGTTTGAGGCGAATGTATAGGTAGCTATATCTAATTTGTTAGCAGGGTTACCATATTCACCGATTTTTTCCCAATTTTTGATAACAGATTCTTTTTCACAGATGGCAGATTTTTAGCATTTTGATAAACATTTCACAGATTTTTGGAAATATTGTGGTTTTCCACAGATTGTTTGGAAATTTATCACAGATTTTTTCCTTGTTTCAATTATCACAGATGGTAAAAATATATTTTTAACCGAACACAGATTTCAATGTGGCATCCCTGTTTATTAGCGGTTGCATGCGTAACCTGCATGATAACAATCTGTGCTTTTGTTGCGCAAAAACGAAAACTTTCTTAGCAACAAATTTAAGCGGATCGATGGAAAGCACAACGAAAGTTTATTATTCACGTTCGATCAACTCATTGATTCATTTCCACTTCACGTGATTCATTTCTACTCAGCCTATCCTATTTTGATTCTGCTAATAGGTACATACTACAAAGCCTATTTATGAATGAATACACTGCCACTTGAAAAACCGTTGCAAAAACGTATCTAAGTCCAATGTTGTTTTCGATTTTTGTATATTTATAGTTTCGATATATGATTAAGACCACTGCATTCGCTATATTTGTATGCGTACTTTAGGAAAATTTTATTAATGGCAAAATATAACTAGAAAGCTTGGTCTATACATAAAATGTGATTAATTTATCTAAAATTTGATTGTTCTTCACCGGTCCGGGTTTTTTACCACACACAATCGAAAAGTTTTTACAATTTTTAAAAACTTGTTTTGTGCTATAAAGATTTAGTTCCAGATATTAGTTCGGTCACAGTTTTCTCTCTTCCTTCTTCAGATCTTCTCAAATAAGTATAATCGTATTCGATCATATAACTCTCCGAGCTCTCGATCGAAGCAGTTCGTTTTCTGGTGCTGTGCATAAAGTGAACAAGAATATATATTGACAGTGAAGGTCAACTATTGTTTGAGGCAGTCTTTGTTCGCCGGTGCCCAGGCTGGTGAAGTGAATACCAGAATTGCCGGACACGCCGCTATATAAGCTAAGTATTATTTTTCTTTCTTTCGGTTCCCTTTCCCCGATCGGTCTACTTTTCCCTTTCCCCTGAATACAAGTTTCATCTCTCGTTTACACCACGTGCTATCCTCGTGCCTAAATGGCCGAGGGCGAAGGAACATTGGATGGGAATGATATTCCCATGGATTTACCGGATAAACTCGATATTACTCCCTCCCCTGATTCCCCCAGTCCTCCCCGTATTAAAACATACCCAGCCAATTCAAATGGACCCTGGGTGGTGTATTTCCGGCCCAACACGAAATCGCCCAATATTCTAGAAATATCACGGGAGCTGACTGCTAACTACCCGGCCGTAGCTCAGATAACACGTGTTCGAGCTAATAAGATACGCGTTATAGTAAATGACCTCGATCAGGCGAACCAGATTGCTCGCAGCGAGCGTTTTACGAAACAATTCAGAGTGTATGTGCCTTGTAGGGCAGTGGAGATCGATGGAATAGTCGCCGAACCGGGTCTAAAGTGCGAAGACCTGTTGAAGTACGGGGTTGGCTGCTTTAAGGACCCTTCACTTCAAAAGGTGAAGATTCTGGAATGCAAGCAATTGTATTCCGCAAAAACAGAAAATGATAAGACAACTTATTCTCCGTCAGACTCGATTCGGATGACTTTCTCCGGGTCTGCTCTTCCCAACTATGTCCTCCTGGATAGGGTTCGCTTACTCGTTCGCCTGTTTGTACCGCGGGTAATGAACTGCAGCAATTGCAAGCAACTGGGCCACACAGCCACTTATTGTGGCAATAAAAAACGGTGCGGCAAATGCGAGGGAGAGCATGAGGATGACGCTTGCGGTGGAGAAAATGAGAAGTGTATTTACTGCGGGGGCCCTCCGCATGCTCTTAAGTCATGCCCGGTGTACAAGCAGCGCGGGGATAAAATTAAGCGCTCCCTTAAGGATCGCTCGAGGCACTCTTATGCAGAAATGCTAAAGAATGCTTCGCCATCTGTCCCTTCCGAAAATTCCTTTGCTCTTTTGGCTGGCGTTGAGCAAGAATCTGACGACCCACAAGAGGGAACATCATTGGTTAACCCAGGGGAATCCAGGAAGAGGAGAAATCTAGCCTCCCCTACATTGCCTCGTAAGGGTGCCAAGGTGTCGTCCACTCAGAGTGCGCCATTTACAACCAATAAATCCAACGGAAGTGATGCACAAAAGCCGAAGCAATTTGCTCCAGGACTTGGAAATATTAATTCTAACAAGGAGTACCCACCACTTCCAGGGACACCAAAAACCCCAAGTGTCCCCGTTTTTCAAACAGATACTCAGTCCAGTAACGGACTAATGAAATTTTCTGACATAGTGGACTTAATTTTCACAGCTTTCAATGTTACTGATCCTCTTAAACGCCTTCTGATACGTTTTCTCCCTATAGTGCAAACATTTTTGAAGCAGTTGACTACTAAATGGCCCCTCCTTGCAGCGATCGTATCCTTCGATGGCTAAGTCATCGAACGAGGTCACCGATTCGATCACTGTTCTACAGTGGAATTGCAGAAGTATCCTCCCGAAAATCGATTCCTTCAAATTCTTACTAAACAGTTTAAAATGTGATGCTTTCGCATTATGTGAAACCTGGTTAACTTCTGATATAAATCTCAACTTCCACGACTTTAATATAATCCGTCTGGATCGAGAAAACCCTTATGGAGGAGTACTTTTGGGGATCAAAAAGTGCTATTCTTTCAACCGAATTAACCTCCCTTCGACACCAGGCATTGAAATTGTCGCTTGTCAAGTTTTAATCAAAGGTAAACACCTTTGCATTGCTTCCATCTACATTCCTCCTAGAGCCTCGGTAGGGCACCGAACGCTTTGTAATATCACGGAATCCTTACCGGCACCGCGGCTAGTTCTGGGAGACTTTAACTCGCACGGTACGGTATGGGGCTGTCTTCATGATGATAATAGATCAACATTAATCCAAGATCTTTGCGACAATTTCAACATGACCATCTTAAACACGGGAGAAATGACGCGGATTCCTACACCACCAGCACGCGCAAGCGCGTTGGATTTATCGCTTTGCTCGACATCGCTACAGTTAGATTGCATGTGGAAAGTGATCCCTGATCCCCACGGTAGCGATCATTTGCCAATCGTGATTTCAATTGCTAACGGTTCAAGACCATCGAAAACAATCAATGCCTCGTATGACCTCACACGGAACATTGATTGGAAGAGTTACGCGACCGCGATATCCGTTAAAATCGAATCCACTCAAGAACTTCCTCCGGAGGAAGAGTACAGGTTTTTGGCTGGCTTGATTCTCGACAGTGCGAATCAAGCTCAGACTAAACCAGTACCCAGCGCGAATACCCATGGACGGTCTCCCACACTGTGGTGGGATAAAGAGTGCTCAGAGCTGTACGCGGAGAAGTCCACTGCATATAAGGCCTTCCGGGAAGACGGGTTACCCGCTAGCTATCAACAGTACGCGTCGTTAGAAAGGCGAATGAAGAGTTTAATAAAAGCCAAAAAACGCAGTTATTGGCGCCGGTTCGTCGACGGGTTAACGAGAGAAACAGCGATGAGCACTCTTTGGGGTACGGCTCGACGTATGCGTAACCGTAATAGTACCAACGAGAACGTGGAATATTCAAACCGTTGGATATTCGCTTTCGCCAAGAAGATCTGTCCGGACTCTGTCCCGGTACAGAAAACGCGCCGCGCCGCGTCTCCTCCCGATACCGCGAACGAAACACCGTTTTCGATGGTGGAGTTTTCACTTGCTCTCTTATCATGCAACAATAACGCCCCAGGGTTAGACAGAATCAAATTCAACTTGCTGAAGAATCTGCCTGACACTGCAAAAAGGCGCTTGCTGAACTTATTTAACAAGTTTCTTGAGGGTAACATTGTCCCTCATGACTGGAGGCAAGTGAAGGTCATCACCATTCAAAAACCAGGAAAACCAGCCTCCGACCACAACTCGTATCGGCCGATTGCAATGCTGTCCTGTATTCGAAAGTTCTTTGAGAAAATTATCTTGTTTCGCCTCGACAATTGAGTTGAAGCAAATGGCTTACTGTCAGATACACAATTTGGCTTCCGCAAAGGCAAAGGGACGAACGATTGCCTTGCGTTGCTTTCTACAGAAATCCAAATGGCCTATGCTAACAAAGAGCAGATGGCATCAGTCTTCTTGGATATTAAGGGGGCTTTTGACTCAGTTTCTATCAACATTCTGTCAGAGAAGCTGCACCAGCATGGTCTTTCACCAATTTTAAATAACTTTTTGCTAAACCTGTTGTCTGAAAAGCACATGCACTTTTTGCATGGCGATTTAACAACATCGCGATTTAGCTACATGGGTCTTCCCCAGGGCTCATGTCTAAGTCCCCTGCTCTACAATTTTTACGTGAATGACATTGACGATTGTCTTGCCAATTCATGCACGCTAAGGCAACTTGCAGACGACGGGGTGGTCTCTGTTACAGGGCCCAAAGCTGCCGACTTGCAAGGACCATTACAAAATACCTTGGACAATTTGTCTGCTTGGGCTCTTCAGCTGGGTATTGAGTTCTCTACGGAGAAAACTGAGTTGGTTGTTTTTTCTAGGAAGCGTGAGCCGGCGCAACTCCAGCTTCTATTAATGGGTGCAACGATCAACCAGGTTTTCACATTTAAATATCTCGGGGTCTGGTTTGACTCTAAAGGTACCTGGGGATGTCACATTAGGTATCTGAAACAGAAATGCCAACAAAGGATCAATTTTCTCCGAACAATAACTGGAACATGGTGGGGTGCTCACCCAGGAGACCTGATCAGGCTGTACAAAACAACGATATTGTCGGTGATGGAGTACGGGTGTTTCTGTTTCCGCTCCGCTGCGAACATACACTTCATCAAACTGGAGAGAATCCAGTATCGTTGCTTGCGCATTGCCTTGGGTTGCATGCATTCGACCCATACGATGAGTCTCGAAGTGCTGGCGGGCGTTCTTCCGCTAAAAAATCGATTTTGGGAACTCTCATATCGATTGCTCATCCGATGCGACATTCTGAACCCGTTGGTGATTGAAAACTTCGAGAGGCTCGTCGAGCTTAATTCTCAAACCCGATTTATGTCCTTGTACTTCGACTACATGGCACAGAGCATTAATCCGTCTACGTATACTCCCAACCGTGTTCGTTTCCTAGATACTTCTGATTCTACTGTATTCTTCGACACATCCATGAAGGAAGAGATTCGTGGAATCCCGGACCATATACGCCCTCAAGTGATCCCCAATATATTTTATAATAAATTCCGAGAAGTCGACTGTGACAAAATGTTCTACACTGACGGATCAAATCTCGATGGGTCCACTGGCTTCGGTATCTTCAACAATACTATCACCGCTTCATTCAAGCTCAATGATCCTGCTTCAGTTTACGTCGCAGAGTTAGCTGCAATTCAGTACACCCTTGGGATCATCGACACTCTGCCCACAGATCACTACTTCATCATTTCGGACAGCCTCAGCTCTATCGAGGCT
Organism: Topomyia yanbarensis; assembly: GCF_030247195.1. NCBI lineage: Eukaryota > Metazoa > Arthropoda > Insecta > Diptera > Culicidae > Topomyia > Topomyia yanbarensis. The sequence goes on from NC_080671.1 coordinate 113,649,473, forward strand.
CTTCGTGCGGTGAAGCCTAAAAAGCAATTCCCGTATTTTCTGGGGAAGATACAGGAGTCCTTGTGTACGTTATCCGAAAAATCTTATCAGATTACCTTTGTTTGGGTCCCCTCTCATTGTTCTATCCCGGGCAATGAAAAGGCCGACTCATTAGCAAAGGTGGGCGCATTAAATGGTGACATATACGAAAGACCAATCTGCTTCAACGAATTTTTTAGTATTTGTCGTTAGAGGACGCTCAACAGTTGGCAAACCTCGTGGAGCAATGGGGAACTTGGACGATGGCTACATTCGATTATCCCAAAGGTATCAACGAAACCTTGGTTCAGGGGGATGGATGTGGGTCGGGATTTTATTCGTGTAATGTCCCGACTTATGTCCAACCACTACACCTTAGATGCACATTTGCGGCGTATTGGGCTTGCGGAGAGTAGTCTGTGCGCTTGTGACGAGGGCTATCATGACATCGAGCACGTTGTCTGGGTATGCGCCGGGTATTTGGACGCCAGGTCTCAGTTAAAGGATTCCCTTCGGGCCCGAGGTAGACCACCCAATGTCCCAGTCCGAGATATGCTGGCAAATCGTGATTTCCCCTATATGTCCCTTATTTATACTTTCATAAAAACGATAAATATCCCAATTTAGCCCCTCTCTTTTTATTTCTCGTTTTTAGAAGTTTCCTCTTGCCGTGTGGAACCGATATGCTTCAGACTGCCACTATGTAACCGCCGTCGCCCTTATCACTACGGAATCTGAAGCGAGAGCGATTCGAGGTCCGAAGGATTTCCTTTGAAGGATCCCCCGCGGGTCCGAAGAATACCATCCGCCAATCCGATCTACTAGACTGAGGCGCAAATTTGTTTCGCTGATCTCCCGTTTGCCTGAAAGTTGCAAGTTTTGCTCTTCTCTACCGGTCACCATCTACGCCTTCTCTCCCCTGTCCTTGATACAACTACTTCTACACCGATTTTGGAAATGACCAAGCATAAGTATCCGATAAAAAATCAAATTTGTATTCCGTATTCCTAGTTTTAAGATAGTTGTAATTTCTACTCTTTGTTAAAACTATTGTCCCCCATCTTGTAAATAGAATTGTATCCCTAGTTTTAAAACATCTGTGAAATTTTTCATAAATATTTGTTCCCCCTTTTGTGTACCAAACTATATTGTTAGTTTTAAGATAACTGTAAATATTTCCTAAAAAACTATTACTATTGTATTCCTTGTTTTAAAATTTTTCATAAAAAAAAATCTTTTGCCCCCTCTCTTATATATAGAATTTTTTTTCTAGTCTTAAGATAGCTGTAAATTTTTTCTCTTTTATAAAAAAAATATTTCAACATTGTAACCTCCTAGTTTTAAGATATTCAAAATGTAAAAACAAAAGAATTCGGCACCGCCAAGCTAACGCATTTGTGCCTATCAAATAAACGAAATGAAAAAAAAATCGTATTCGATCACCTACTACAAATTAAATGACCTAATAACCAAGAAGATTAGGTTCAATATGTAACATTCGATGTTGATTGGTTGTGCTTAAACTATATGTAAGAAATATATTTGATTTATTATCACTTTAAATGTACTTAAATGCAAAATAAATATTTTAAATTAAGTAGTATAATCCCACGTCTACATTTCGTGCAACCCCATAGCCCTAGGGCTCCCTCTTTTTTATGTTGAAAAAGGGGAAGATGTGCGGGTTACAACCCGAATAGAATGGTAACGTACAATAACGTTACTAGAAATCATTTTTGTTATTGTTAAGTTCTTGATTATTACCGTCATCGTTGTAACCTATCATAAACCAATGATACCGTGAATCGTATGAATGACAGTATTTATCATATTAGGAGTTCTGATGATACACTGAACAGGTTGTTAAGTATCATTACCATTCAAAAATGTATTTTTTCTCGAACATATTTTTTTTTGCACAAAAGTTGAGTCTACAATAAAATCCAAGTTAAACTAATAAATGCAACGGTGTTTGAAATAATTCAGGGGCCTTACGACAATCGGAATTATCCCTTGTTTACAAGAATACATTCTAAAAAAATCGATCAACCAATAACTATTTCTGGTATGATTCAGCTATGGTTTTTGAGATAAATACGAAGTTTGATCAATATAATTTGAGTGTGCATTAGATCGGCAACAATTTTGACTTTTTTCGGACATTGCTAATTCAAATGTTAATTGAATGCAAAGATCACATGCAAAAGATGAACTTTATCCGATAGCTCTAGCTCACCCCCAAGAGGTTTCATGTTTCTATAGTAATATATATGGAAACTCGGAAATAAAAACTTAAAATCAAACAAAAAAATCTACAGTAACTCTGCATACCTCAAAACTTCTGGTCACACAGCTTATTTTATAACGAACAGATTTGTTGAAGGTTGCATATTGATTGGAAGTTCTCCAACAAAGTTATTTAACTTTGAAGACCAACCGATTTTTTTGACATTGGCTATCCTAATCATGTGCGAGAAAGAGAGGCAACACATAACTTTATATCAGAATATCTTTTTCCTGCAAAATCGGATCAATTCGTAGTCTTCAGCAATGTTGATCCTTACACCTTAAGCTATATATCTGCAGATTGTGGGATGCACAAGACGATATTGGCATGTTTAAATGAATTTATTCTTTCTTTTGCCTATTTTTCATATATTTTCATATACAAACTTGAAAACTCTTTTTTCATATACAAACTTGAAAACTCTCTTCTGAGTTTTCAGAAAAAGCTAATTTTACGAATGATATGTGATGCCAATTATCGTTTGATTTAACAGTGTTCCGAAAAAAGTCAAAATTGTTGCCGGTTTAGTGTGCATATAAATCTTTTTCATCGGCATAGTCGAATTCTGTGTCGATAAAGCAGGTTTTTGTGCATCTTCAACCTATTATATTCGTTATTATCACGAAAACCATAACTGAATCGTACCAGAAATGGTATTTGTTTAATCAATTTTTTTACATTGCTTCATTGAATGTTATGTAGAACTTTATAAATGTCATCTTAATTTATATAATACTTACTCATAGAAAAATGATTTAAATTCTATCGATTTACAGGATCCGTTTAGTGCGATTGAACATCGTCTGCTGAAAAAAAGCGAAGATGGCATTATGATATTGCTGCTTTATCCAATTGAACTATTGCCGTGATCTAGCCAGACACATGTTTTCGCTTCTACTTCAATCCCCAGAATATCAGTTTAAGAAGTGTTACTGTATATTAAACGATCTTTATAACCAACGATTCTTTACAAAAAATATTAGCGCTTGGTAAATTTTTTGTTACATTTTTTACATACCTATTCGAAATGCTTATTTTTGAGTATTTGAGTATGGTATGGTTTCTTAGACTACATACTTGTAATGCCTTATATAAATTTACTATACTCAAGCAAAGATTATAATAAGATTTATTATAGTGTCTTATGTTTTCTTTAAGCAAATTATATCAAACCGGTATCCTACATTTTTCGCTAGTTTACATTATAATAATTTATTGTGTAAAACTCGTCTGTTATATAATTAAACAAAAAGATACATTTATTGTAATAGTATAAATAGTCCGTATACAGTTACAATAAGAAGTTTTAGTTTTGGGGGTGGACGTAGCGTAGTTGGTTGCCTTGTACGCAGCGCACCTGGGTTCGAGTCCCGATCCCGCACATAGGGTTAGAAACTTTTCATAAGACATTTGTCTAACCCGAAGAGGCGAATGACCTTAAGGTTAAAACCTCTGTAATCGAAATAAAAAAGTCTTAGTTTTGTATATAAATATTTATAGAATTTAAATTATAACCTTCAGAAGAATATTACTAATACACTGATGGTGTACTCTTAATAACAAAATATTCTGATAAGTTAATCTAAAATATATAGGGAATCGCACTGCTAATTATACACATTTATTATTTCATCACAACGATAAACGTAACTAAAACGCATGTCATCAAATAATAGTTACCATTCCGGTTTCTCATCTCGCTCAGATCAGAAGCTAGAAATCGATCCGCTACTGACGAATTTTGCGCCAACTCGACCAAATATTGAGAACATAAGAACTTTGTCACAAAAAGCCACTTTGCATACTTTGTTTTTCCAAAAAAAATGAATTTCTAATGTTGTAGGAGTGATTTTCTCAAAATAAGTCAAATTTTTGTATAAAAATATCCAAAAAAAATTTCATCGACTCCTATACTTAAAAAAATTGATTTTAAAAAATTAAAGTCGAGTTGCAAAAAAAAAACCATCTTTGATTTGGGTGAAATATTATTCCAGGATAGGTAATTATGTTTCCTACCTACTACCAAAAATTGAAGTTCGGCACTTTCAAGGAAAAAAAGTTATTTGAGAAAAACTCTTCCTTGTCCAAACTGATTTTTTTCAGTGTATTTTTATCGTAAACTAAACCAATGAAAGTCATCATCTCAGAATCCAATTGCCCAACTGCTAGTTGCCTGATACATGCAAAAAGTATCAGTAATGAATTTGGTGTTCGTTTGGTATATTACCCTGGTTACTTGTACCTTCCCTGCACCAATACTCATTTTACCAAATAGCAGTACTATAAAACTATGGCCTTAAATCAGTCTAGTAACAATAGTTGTGAAAAGCAGTTCTAGTAAAACTATCATTATGGATCAATTGAATAAATCAAAATTAAACAGTATCAAGTGCTGTGCAAAAATAAAACAATCCGAAGTGTAATCGTAATAATTTTCGTCCGCAAATCGCCATCTTAGATTTCAACATGGCGTCAGACATTCATTTCTGGCAACTACTCGTCAAGATCATTCCGAAAATACCCAGTCAGTCTTGATTCTAGACTGTGAACTCTGGACTCCGCACTCTTCACACTGGATTCTGGACACCGGGTTCTGCCTCGATATTCTGTGCTGTGGACTCTGGACTCTGAACTATGGTCTCTGGGGTCTTGATTCTGGACTCTGGAATCCGAACTCTACACTCTGAACTCTGGAATCTGCACTCGGGATTCTTGACTCTTGGCTCTCCTCTCGGGACTCTGGATTCTAGGTTCTGGTCTCTGGCCTATGAACACCGAACTTTAGATTCTGGATTCTTCACTCTTATCGCTGGATAATGGACTCTTGGCACTGGCCTCGAATTTCTGTACTATGCACTTTGGACTCTGGGGTCTTGATCCTTCACTATGGAATCTGACTCTAAACTCAGAATTTTAGGCTCTGCACTCGGGTCTCTGGATTCTGGACTGTGGGCTCTCTCCTCGGGACTCTGGATTCTGTGGTCTGGGTTCTGGACTTTGGGCTCGGGATACCGGGCCTAGTATTTTTGGTTGAGGACTCTAGGCTCTGGACTCTGGACTCAAAATTCTCGACTCTGTTCTCTGCACTCTGAACTCTGCATTCTTAACCCTGGATTCTGAGCTCTCGCCTCGAGATTCTGTGCTACAGACTTGATTCTATATAGGCTCTGGGTCTTGATTCTGGACTTTGGACTCTGAACTGTGACTCTGGACTCTAAACTTTGCACTCGCAAGTCTGGATTCTGGACTCCGGACTCCGGGCTGTTTCCTCTGGGTTCTGATCGCTAGGCTATGGAATCTTAACTCTGGATTATCGAATCTGAGCTCTGGACTCTGAGCTCTGGAATCTGGACTCTAAACTCTGGTCTAACTATTTTGGGTTAGGGGCTCTGGACTTTGGGCTCTGAGCTCTGGATTATGTGCTGAGGACTCTGGGCTCAGTATTTTGGGATGAGAACTCTTGACTCTGGTTTCTGGTCTCTGGACTCTAGGTTTTGGCCTATGGGCTCTGACATCTGAACTCTGAACTCTGCGCTCTGGAGTCTGAACTCTACACTCAGGTGTCTGGATTCTGGACTCTGAGCTTTGTCTTCGGAACTGTGGGCTCTGATCGCTGCGCTATGGACTCTGAACTCTGGATTCTAGACTCCTCACCGCAGTATTTTGGGTTAGGGACTCGCGACTTTGGATTCTGGTCTCTCTCCTCGGGACTCTGGGCTATGGAATCTGGAGTCTGGGTTCTCTCCTTAGGATTCTGGTCTTTGGGCTATGGACCCTGAATAAAAATACACTCTTTTCTTTGAAAGTTCCTAGCTTGAATTTTTGGCGGTAGGTATTGAACATAGGTAATTATCTTGGAACAAAATTTCATCCAAATCAAAGATGGGTTTTTTTTTTGTAAATCGACTTTAAATTTATAAAATCGACTTTTTTCAGTGTAGGAGTCGATGAAAATTTTTTCAATATTTTTATTCAGAAATTTGACTAATTTTGTGAAAATCACTCCAAGAACACTTTTGTAGGATTTGTCATTTTTAGACTATATCCATTTGAAATTGGTAAAAAAAATTGTACCCTTTTCAAAAGACAGTTTAGATCATTTTTGGAAAACCAAAGTATGCAATGTGGCTTTTTGTGACAAAGTCTTCATTTACAGAAAGTTTCATTAAAATCTGAGAGGGTGCTGCCAATTCTAAATACGATTTAGCGCTATACGTCTGCTATAGCAGGACAAGTGATCAAATTTGCCGCGCCCACGTGTTCTATTTGCAAAAGCAAAAATCGATTCCGACAAAACCTATTCCCTTCTACTTGACCTTCACATGCAAATCACCTCAAGATGTTGAATATTCTCAACGAAAACTAGTCCCGGGCAGATTCCTACATGTCAATATTGTAATCATCCGCTACACCACGAAAACCTTGAACAGAGACTGCCAAGGAAATTCCACCTGCTGCAACCAAAGCCGGTATACAGTCGTCGTATGCTAAACCACAACCGGTTGGTAAACCAACGACTGCTTACTGGACAGTAACTAACACCAGCTCAACAATGACCGGGCCCAGTACCACTAAACAAACTTCCATTACCAACATCAAAGCATCAAATGTTCCCAAACCAACAAGAAATACCACCAATAAGAAATCAAATACCGATGAAGGATTTACAACAGCGACGCGTAAGCACAAATAACAAATAAGAACATTCGACCGTGAGCAACATGAATGCAGTGCCGATGACGACATGGACGTGAACGAAAACGCGAGAGAAGACACACCGAATGACCCCCAAGGTGCGGCAGACAACGCACCTAATGTTTCACCACCAAGGAAAAGGATCTCTACACGCAGCAGTAAGAAGAGTCAACAAGACCCGATGGACAGGCTGTAACGTTATTTTTTTCTCTATTTTTGCATCTTATGAAAACACAAAAGATCCACAGCTCCTTTGTGCTAACGCATTGAGCCGTGTCAACTATATTAGAGGGGAAAAATAATAATTGTTGTTGATAGTTTTTCTGTTTTGTTTTTCAATTCGTCGTATGATACAATCAGGGGCGGATCCAGAAAAAAATTTCGGAGGGGGTCCAAAATTTCGATTTCGAAATGTTCATTGTACAATAAGTAATATGCAATAACCTTATTTAATTAAAATCATTTTTGGTAATCGAAACTGGTTTGGAATGATTTTGAGTTCAGAATAGAATAGAAACTTTAAAATTTCTCAACAACTTGAAAAATATCGGGAGGGGTCCGGATCCCCAAGACCCTCTCCCTGCATCCGCCACTGGATACAATACATATAAAATGAATGATGATTTTATACTGTATGAGTAACGAATGATAAATTAAATTATAAAATATCTTGCAATTACCATTTAGTGTATCGTTACTTTAACTCGTGTGATCTACAACCTGTTATGTAAGATACTTCAATATTTTTTTGAATCATTATAGAGTAAACGAATTATGTTTTATAATAATTATAACTGGAATGCAAAGTTTATAATATGACCTATACACTGTAAGACTTATTTCTATTCGGGAAAGGAGCTCAAAATATATGGTGTACCATGCTGTGAACATCTCACTCTGTGCGCTCACTCATATCGTGAGTGTCAACACATGGAATTCATCGTAGTAACCTTTGTCTTTTCCTCTTTCAGCTTTCCGACAGGTAAGATGCCTAATTAGGTATCGTAATGGGTGATTCCTTTTACAGACTCGAGTATTCACATGATCCATACTGTTTGCGGACGCTATATTTTTCCCCTGTTCGGTCTGTCTTGGAAACTGCAGTTTCCATCCTAATGTCACTATACGATCAATTGGACACTTTCCTTTAGAAAGACATAACCCAGCAGAGCTATCACCTTACATCGATTGCTGTCGTCTGCTCGATGTGAACCCCAGAAACAATTGAGGTTTTATGATAGCGTGCTATAAAACTTCAATTGTTACTTGGGGAAACTCTGGCAAAAAGACGTAATACATTCAGAACGGTATTTATTGGGGAAATAATGATGATTACCCAGGTATTCTCTTAGAAATCAATATCAATATCACCTCCCAGAAACCTTAGATCGCATAACTTTTTAAGACTCGACTTTCAGCGCACCGAGTATGGTCAGAGCGAATCCAGGAGAGCGGTGACCTAATGTTTAGATCTCTCTTTTATTTCTCGTTTTTAGAAGTTTCCTCCTGCCTTGTGGAATCGATCAGCTCCAGACTGCCACTATGTAACCGCCGTCGCCCTTACCACTACGCAAACTGAAGCGAGAGCGACTCGAGGTCCGATGACTTTTGAAGGATTCCCCGCGGGTCCGAAGAATGCCATCCGCCAATCCGACCTACTAGACTGAGGCGCTAATTTGTTTCGCTGATCTTCCGTTTGCCCGAAAGTTGCAAGTTTTGCTCTTCTCTTCCGGTCACCATCTACGCCATCTCTCCCCTGTCCTTGATACAACTGCTGCTACACCGATTTTGGAAATAAGCCCCCGTTTGAATATCTTGACCGAGCATAAGTCTCCGATAAAAAATCAAATTTGTATTCCGTGTTCCTAGTTTTAAGATAGCTGTAATTTTTACTCTTTGTTAAAACTATTGTCCTCCATCTTGTAAATAGAATTGTATCCCTAGTTTTAAGACATCTGTGAAATTTCTCATAAATATTTGTTCCCCCTTTTGTGTACCAAACTATATTGTTAGTTTTAAGATAACTGTAAAATATTTCGTAAAAAACTACTCCACCTCTTGTATATAAAACTGAATTCCTTGTTTTAAAATTTTTCATAAAACAATCTTTTGCCCCCTCTCTTGTATATAGAATCATATTTCTAGTCTTAAGATAGCTGTAAATTTTTTCTCTTTTATAAAAAAATACTTCAACATTGTAACCTCCTAGTTTTAAGATATCCAAAATGAAAAAAACAAAAGAATTTGGCACCGCCGAGCTAACGCATTTGTGCCTATCAAATAAACGAAATGAATAAAAAAAGTTGTAATGTTCTTTTAATTCTGTATACTATGTAATTTTGTTAATTTTTAGTATGAGATCATTGTAATCAGGTGCAAAACGTACGAAAACATTGTGGGTTTTAACTCTCATTCGAGGTCTGCTTTTGAAGTGAACCTTAAAATGGGTTTTCCCCATCCAACAACAACATTTCATGTAGACCAACAAAGGTAAGATGAAAAAATGAGAGAATAAATAAATCACCCTAATATCTAGCGCAAAAAAACAGTCTAAGGAAAACAATAACTGTATACGCATTGAGACATCCACTAGAATGTACACGCCGCACCAATAGCTCATGTTTAATGCTGCTGCAAGATTTCCAACAAAGTTCTCATGTAATTAAAATGTACATCAAACACTACATTTATATTAATACATTGCAATGATAGCTCACCCCAGAGCGGTGTTTCATGAAAGCGCAATCGCTCCTTCCAGCAGCTAGCTTAGACCGCATGGAATTTTACGCAAATGCGCAAAGTACTCTTGGCGGAGGCGCAAAATGTGGGTGTATAAGATTTCAGTTCGATCCATCTATTTGTTCGATTTCTAAAGTATGCAACGATAATAGACATACGCAGAGTCTCCGATTCCGCAAAGATAAATCGCATATTTTCGGGGATCTTTCCAAGTTTGAATT